>NC_142796.1:88247015-88547015 GCF_049724085.1 Artemia sp. Qi Xiang Cuo
CCGAAAATTTTAATCGCTCATATCATATTTGAGGCAAAAATATATTATCAATTAACATGGCACTAAACAGTAATTGAAGGTTTAGTGCCATGACACGGGTTGCCATGACCCTTTTTAAAGAGAGTGAGTATCCTCTCACACCTATGTTCCTTGGTACCTTTCCAAGCAAAGTGATCAGACACGTCTTTAGCAACTTTTTTCATCTGTCATCATAATGTGTTTTTTTGTGTTTTTTTACCAAAAACTAGAAACTGTCAAATTGCGTGATCAAAGAATGGTCTCATTCTAGAAATATCGGTTTACAGCTAGTTATAATCATCTTTTTTTTTGCTATATATATATCAAGCAAATTGGTCATTCAGGATCAGTTGATTAATAGAAGCTGTAATAAGCCTATTAGAATTAAATTGTTCACTCGTTCTAATGGACAATAAAAGAATTATAACGGTAACTTAATATACATTATTCGTGGACTGATATAAGAACATAACCTTTTTATTCCTATCTATCATTTGAGTTTCACACAGAAAGGGAACTTCTGTAATTATGCAAGCTCTCGAAGTAAACATCTACGATAAAATTCGCATGTTCATAACAGCTGTTTAGATATTTTGATTAGAAGGCTGTTTTGTTGCTTTCTCGTGATATTTTATTCATATTTCACTGCACTCTTAATAAAGAAAACTTAAACGATCTTCGCTTGATCGGCTAACAATTTATAATTAGCTACTTGTATGGGTGCGTGTCAATTTACTCAAGGGGGGGGGGGTAATTATTGAAGAGAAAAAAAAGAGTTGGGGGAGGGGGCACCCACCATTGATATTCTTAATAAATTTCAAACGTAGCTATTAGTTAAAATTGTATTTTTTTTCATGTATCGTACTTAAAAATGTGTTTTATGGCATTCCAATACAGTTATAGGCTATTTGAGTGTAAATGTTTATTATATACCTTTACAGAAATATCTCATTTTTTTAAGACTTTATAATTAAGCAAACTTAATGAGACGATCATCGATTGCTTGGCTAACAATTTATAATCAGCTACTTGTATGGGTGTGTGTCAATTTACTCAAGGTTTTTTTTTTCTATGTGGTTTAGGATGATTTAAGCCTATAAGGGTACAAGTTACCTAGTGAATAACTAAAAGTTAATTTTTGTTTCATAAAACATAATTTCAAAAATTTTAATCGCTCATATCATATTTGAGGCCAAAATATATTATCAATTAACATGGCACTAAACAGAATTACACAGGTTGGGGCAGTAACTGAAGGTAATAAAAATCAGCCGATTATATATCAGTTTGCAATTCTAAATTCCCAAAATTACTCAATTCAAGTAAATTAAAGTTGAAATCTCTATCTACAACAGACGACACCGTAAAGGATCATAATTTATAACATAAATTTTCTATAGATGCTAGTGACTCTGCTACTGAGGAACTCAGAGGTCAATATACAACTGCAAGTAATATCTCTCCACCATCTTTGCACGATCACATTACAAGGGATTCAAGTAGCCCTTCACTCCGAAAATAAACATCAGTTAATTTCGACACAGAAAAATCCCTTCGTACATAAGCGCCTAAGCCACCTTTTCACATACAACTACGATTACGGGAATAGAAAGAATATCCTTGAATTTCAAAAATAGATACAGGAGATACATCAGTTATAAAAGTTTTCGTCAGGCCTATTATGTCAAAAGGAAAATTCGACTCGATTAGCGTTGTACAAAAGATAGCTTTTTCTAGCCCCTGAACATTGTAATTGGCTAGCGTATTGGGCCATTTTGCAACGCGGATATCAATGGATTTCACCCACTTGGTTTCTTGGGATTCAACGCTCAAATAGAATAGTCCATTGGCATCATTCACCTCACTTTATAGGCTGGAATGTTCAAACTCGATTGGTCAAGAAACTGCGACTCTAATAGTTTAAGTCTATCCATCTTAAATTTGATAGCAGCACTACGTCAGCACCTTTGTCCTATCAAGTTGCCCTCAGGAGCCACCAAAGATTGGTCTAGCGATAGTAGTTATTTTTTTATTCTATTATATTTTTTATGGTGATATGACACTTTTATTAAGCTAAAAAAAATATTTTCACTGTTTAATAACCTAAAACTGTAGAACTGCTACCCTTTTATTACTTTTCTTACTTCTTAATTTACGTTAGATCTTAACATTGAAACGTCGTGTTTTTTTTGTCATTAAAACTTCGTTCACAAACATACACACTTAATAACTGTTTTTTTTATAACACGCACACTGGGATAGATATATACAGAGACAAGAGAGAGAGAGAGAGAGAAGATACAATTTTTCTTACGTAATCACGGAGAGAGGCGATTGGCTCCGTGACTACATAAGCTTCTCAAATTGGAGCTATAGCTTGCATGTCGGACGTGGCAGTTGACCAGTTGACAGTTGGCTGGTGTATGATGGGTTCAGATGGTTGTGGCATCTTTTTGCGGATGTTAGACGTGGTAGTTGACCAGTTGACTGTTGGCTGGTGTATGATGGGTCCGGAGGGTTGTGGCATATTGTTGTGGATGTTGGATATGGCAGCTGGACAGTTGGGTATTAGGTGGTTTACGGTGGATTTTGATGGAATTATTGGTTTCGGCCAACGACCATATTGTGTAATAGTTGGTCTATTTGAAATAACCACTGGAGTTGCTTCGCCCCTCCGTGTGTTCTTAACGGGTAGAGGGAGCTCTGGAAAATCCTAAAAAAAATAATCTGTTTTTCATGAAAAAATCTTGAAAGAGACCCATCAGTCCTCATCAATAGTATGGACAAGAATATGTTTAAAAACATAAATCAAAAGTGACATTCTATTTTTCTGATATGGTTTAAAGATGTAAAACAAAAGTTGAAAAAGAAGTGGTCACTACAAACATTATTTTTCTAATAGTAAAAGTTGCGACACACATGTCTATATCATTCCCATTTTGAAGTTGGAAAATATTAAATGTGAATTTTTTGTGTTTGTGAATGTGAATTTTTGTGAATTTTTTGGGGTTAGAGGGAGGGTGGGGGTTGGGTGGAGGGAGGGTGGAGGGGGTGCGGAGGGTTTTTAGCATAGTGGGGGGGGGTGAACCTTGGGCCAGAATAAAAAATAGGTATGATTTACCTCATGTACTAAGCTCGCAAGCCATCTAAATGCAGTGTTTACATACTTTTTTGTTTTGATATTGCTCTTTACCGACCTCTGAAGATCCAGGTTCAAAAATATTTAACAATTCGTTATCTATAATGGGGACTGTATAAACCACCCGATAAATTATATTAGAATTAATTTCTTTACCCACTAAGAATATAAAAGAATAACTTACTTCTTGCGTTTAACCTTCATCAATATTCCTTTTGTTAGAATGCATGGTTTTATTAAATGCCAATTTGGAACTGAGAAAATAACTCCTTGTCAGAGTTTTTATACGCGTGTTCAAGGCCAAATATAAAAAAAAACACACCTAAATTATTATTCAACAGACAGAATTTCATAGCCATTAACTTCATTCAACCATACCATGAAAACATCCATCGATGTATGCATGATATGCCATAAAAAAAACACGCCTAACGCATTGCCATAGAATTTCGTAACAACCAAGTTCGTTTACCCATACCATGACTCTATCAGAAGCATGGAATTTAAAATCAAAATCATTGTTTCGTGAACAACACGAATTTTCATGGTTTGCTGATTATTATTACAACATAAAAAAAAGAAGCAAAGATATCAGTTTTTAAGGCGTGGTGATTTCTATCTGTCTGATACCTTAGATTGGCATAGTAATGTCCCACCTGGCCGCTACCTTTAATTGATACAGTTATTTCCTACCTGTCTCGTTGAACAGATTGACACAGTAATTTGCTACCACTCCCGTTGTAACCGTTATAGCTACATGGGCTACCTGCCTTCCTGAAACTGTTACAGCTACATTGTCTACCTGCCCTCCTGAAACTGTTATAGCTATGTGGGGGGACACCCCGCTTGTAAATATTAAAGCTACATTACTATCAACTCCTGGGTTTTCGAAGGGACCAAGCGATGTAAATGCTATTTGTAACTCATGCATTTGTATCATATCATCCTGAGTGAAAACTGAGTTAACTGTATCAAGCATGTTAATGTTTTCAATTGTTTTGGTTTGTCTAGTATTATAATTAAATTGCCGATATATACTTGAACCAACATCTGGAAAATAAGTACAATATCCGTTAGCAATATCTCTTTTAACAAAACCCCATTCGGGCTTCATCATCTTTTAACAAAACCCCAATAGGAGAAGAAATAACATTTGGAATTTCTTTTTTTGGTTGTTTCTTATGAGGTGAAAGTATCCCATTCATTATTTTCCATGTTGCTCGAACATTATTCTTATTTAATTCAAAAACGGAATAATAATAATTTGTTTTTAATTCTCGTTTCCTTTTGTTCACAGGGGTCCGGGATTCCTTATAAAGTTTATCATTTTCAAAATAAGGGAATTTTATTTTCTTTATGTAAAGGCTATTTTTCAGTTTCAACATATTTTTTTTTTATCTCAGCTGTGCATCAAAGTAGTTCCAGACAGACGGGTTTTCCATGATCTTTAGGTTTGGCCATGCAACAAGAATCCACGCCTTAAAGAATTCTATCCATAAATAAGGAAAATGCACTTGCCACGTCATATGTTCCAAATACCTCTTCCAAATCTATCTTTGAAAGAAAGATTTTTAGTTTCTCACATTTTTTAGTAGAAAAATTTAAAATATTTCCTGGAGGGTTATGGCTGGTTGCCCGTAAACTGCAGCCATTATCAAATTGCTGCTTTTGTAGACTTAATACAATATAATTTAAAAAATGATCTTAACCTGGAGAAGCAAGCACTCCCGAAAATTTTAATCGCTCATATCATATTTGAGGCAAAAATATATTATCAATTAACATGGCACTAAACAGAATTACACGGGCTGGGGCAGTAATCGAAGGTAATAAAAATCAGCCGATTATATATCAGTTTGCAATTCTAAATTCCCAAAATTACTCAATTCAAGTAAATTAAAGTTGAAATCTCTATCTACAACAGACGACACCGTAAAGGATCACAATTTATTACATAAATTTTCTATAGATGCTAGTGACTCTGCTACTGAGGAACTCAAAGGTCAATATACAACTGCAAGAAATATCTCTCCACCATCTTTGCACGATCACATTACAAGGGATTCAAGTAGCCCTTCACTCCGAAAATAAACATCAGTTAATATCGACACAGAAAAATCCCTTCGTACATAAGCGCCTAAGCCACCTTTTCACATACAACTACGATTACGGGAATAGAAAGAATATCCTTGAATTTCAAAAATAGATACAGGAGATACATCAGTTATAAAAGTTTTCGTCAGGCCTATTATATCAAAAGAAAAATTTGACTCGTTTAGCGTTGTACAAAAGACAGCTTTTTCTAGCCCCTGAACATTGTAATTGGCTATCGTATTGGGCCATTTTGCAACGCGGATATCAATGGATTTCACCCACTTGATTTCTTGGGATTCAACGCTCAAATAGAAAAGTCCATTGGCATCATGCACCTCACTGCATAGGCTGGAATGTTCAAACTCGATAGGTCAAGAAACTGCGACTCTAATAGTTTAAGTCTATCCATTTTAAATTTAATAGCAGCACTACGTCAGCACCTTTGTCCTATCATGTTGCCGTCAGGAGCCACCAAAGATTGGTCTAGCGATAGTACTTGGGCCGAATTACGAATAGAATAAGGTTTTCACCTATCCTTAGAAAAAGACAGCCTTAGCTAGGTCAAGCATTTCTGATTCCAACAATATCTTTTGAGGCCTGTAGTATTAATTGATTAAACTTTCTGTTACGGAAGTACGCATGTTGCGAAGTTTTGACCGGTTTTTATTATTTCCCTGGCAAGTAAGAGGATTTTGAAGGTTACTTCGACCGGAGGAATATGATCATTATTTGGCTTACCAAGCATTTTAACATCGGCCACATCAGATTTCCTATTTGAACCCCCAGCTGCCTCGTAGTAAAATTTAAAACACGCTCAGTATGAGTTTGGTTTGAGGTCTGGTTGTTCACTTTTAACCCAGGTAAGTTACAGATGATGATAGACAAAGATTTCTCCATTTGCTCTTCAATTTTTGAATTGTAAAAATGAGCTCCTTTATCAAATTTGCTGCTTTAAAAGTTTCAATGATATTTCTAGCTATTATAGAGTAGAGCTGACTAGGATATTATATATAGCCCCCTTTGAAAACCTGAATACATACAGTTTTTTTTCTATTTGAAACTCTCCCTAAACGGTATCTATAAGTTTCACCTTAATGCTCATAATGTCATGAGTTAAAGTAATTGTGGTTGTAGTATTAATAGTATACACAAGGTTCATTCCGGCTAATTCAAAATCCACCACAACTTACTCTTAAAGTCTAGCTTAATAATGTAAGCTGTTCATGAGATATTGCTTTATCACCTTTTTGAAAATCCACACGCTCATAGTTTGTATTGATTTTGTTCAACATACGCCTAAATATTCCTTAAAAGCTTCCCCTTAATACTTTTATCTTGCATAGCAGCAATAGTTGCAGTAGCAATATTAGCAGTATGCGCATAGCACCTTTAGTTTCTTCAGCGACCTCTTCAACACATGCTGAAAGTTTCAACTTAATACCCCAAGTGGTTCTAAGGATATTGCTAAGGTGTCTTATTGGCAACCATACACACAGTGCCATTTGATCTAGTTTCAATGTAACATTTAGTTTTAAAGTATAATGGGTCAGCTGCGAAAATGAGGGAGATTGACATACTCAATGTCGCTAGAAACATGGTTGCTAGAACGTTCTACTATTCTCAACAAAATGGATGTCTCAAAATCTTTACTGAATGTGTTTGGGAAAGGAATGGGCTTGGGAGAAGGGCTGCATGCCCTCCAATCACTTTTTACTCTTAAAAGTGGCACGAAAACTTTTAATTGAGAACCGAATTAGCTCCTTTAGAAGTTTCAATGATATTTCTAGCTATTATAGAGTAGCGCTGCCTATGATATTGTATATAAGTAGAGTAGTACCTTATACTTTGCTTGAGGCCCTAGGAACTACCATGATATTCTATAGAGGCCATAGTAAACACGTTCTATAGAGGCCCTAGGAATCACAATGCTATTTGCTTGAAGCTCTACACCTTCTCAAAGAGAGTGATAGTCCCCCACTTGGCCTTTAACTTTTCTTGAACATATATGAATCCCAGAGTTATTTGCTTGATGCTCTACACCGCTTCATACAGAGTGAATATCTTATCAGACAATTGTTCCTTGGTGAATCTCAAAGCAAATTTATCGGACCTGTTTTTAGCGACTTCTTTCATCTGTCGTCATAACGTGTTTTCTTTTTAACCAAAAGCTAATTCGTAATCAAAGAATGGTCTCATTTTAGAAATACCGGTTTACAGCTAGTTATAATCATCTTTTTTTTGCTATATATATATATATATATATATATCGAGCAAATTGGTCATTCAGGATCTATTGACTAATAGAAGTTATAATAAGCCTATTAGAATCAAATTGTTCACTCGTTCTAATGGACAATAAAAGAATTATAATGGTAATTAAATATACATTATTTATGGACCGATATAAGAACATAACCTTTTTTATTTCTATCTATCATCTGAGTTTCGCACAGAAGGGGACCTACTGTAATTATGTAAGATCTCGAAGTAAGAATCTACAATAAAATTTGCATATTCATACATGCTATTTAGATGTTTTGATCAAAAGGCTGTTTTGTTGCTTTCTCGTGATATTATATTCATATTTCACTGCACTCTTAATTAATAAAACTTAAACGATCTTCGCTTGCTCGGCTAACAATTTATAATCAGCTACTAGTATGGGTGCGTATCAATTTACTCAAGGGGGGGGGGTATGTACTGTAGAGAAAAAAGAGGCGGAGGGGGGGACCGCGGCACACACCATTAACATTCTGAATAAATTTCAAATGTAGCTAATAGTTGAAATTGTATTTTTTTCATGTATCGTATTTAAAAATGTGTTTTATGGCATTCCAATACACTTATAGGCTATTTGAGTGTAAATATTTATTATATACCTTTACTGAAATATCTCAATTTTTTTAAGACTATATAATTAAGCAAACTTAATGAGACGATCATCGATTGCTTGGCTAACAATTTATAATCAGCTACTTGTATGGGTGTGTGTCAATTTACTCAAGGGTTTTTTTTCTATGTGGTTTAGGATGATTTAAGCCTATGAGGGTACAAGTTACCTAGTGAATAACTAAAACTTGATTTTTATTTCCAGGACTCTTATATTCAAGCGTCAAGTCAAAAACGACCAAAGCTCAATGACACAGAAGAGTCCAATTTTGAAGGTATTTTAGGGGAAGGTGGCATACCGTCTCCTGATAATTTGGATGTATCTACATTAGACGATTTATTGGTTATGGCAGACAATATTTAAAATCCTCAAGAATTCCATTCTTCCCACAAGGACCCGTCGTATAAAACACTAAAGCCCGTTGGGGGGACTAGCATGAACTTGAGGAGAGATAGTGCGATCCACTACGCACCACGAAAGGTTTCTACTGAGCTAGGTGTAACTTCCACGGTAAGCACCATTTATCAGATAGCTTTCAACTTTATAGCGCACTCACAATTTCGTCTTGCAAATTCCTTTTTTAACAACTTTCTGACGATTTAACTTTTACATTCGGCTCTAAGATGGCATACATGTACTAAAGTTGTGTGTGTTCGTGTGTGTGTGTGTGTGTGTGTGTGTGTGTGTGTGTGTGCGCTCATGTTTGTGTGTTTATTTGTTTTTGTTTGTGTGTTTGTTTGTGTATATATATGTGTGTCTATGTGTGTGTGTGTATATGTGTATGTGTATGTATGTGTGTCTGTCTTTGTTTGTGTGTATTTTTGTGTTTGTGTGTATGTGTGTATTTCTTTGTGTTTATATGTGTGTCTGTGTATGTGTGTGTGTATGTGTGTGTGTGTGTGTGTGTGTGTGTGTGTGTGTGTATATTTGTGTGTGTGTTTGTATGTTTTTCTTTCTTTGTGTTTGTTTGTCTTTTTGTTTTTTTTTTTGTGTTTTTTTTTGTGTTTTTTTGTGTGTGTGTTTTTGTTTGTGTGTGTGAGTGTTTGTGAGTGTTTGGTTGTGTTTTTGTTCGTGTGTGTGTTTGTGTGTGTTTGTTTGAGGGAAGGGGGGCAAGTATTTAGTGAATATAATGCTAGGAGGGGAAATTAAGTTTTGAGGGAGGTGTAAAAATGGTACTTATTTAATACTTGGGTTAACATATGACTAGAAATGCTTCAGGAGAAATAGGCTAATGCTTCTTTCTGAACTAATCGCACTTCGTTGAAAAATATTTTTTTATTTAACTTTATTGCTATTAGTCAAAACATTGCATTGTGTATGCCACACCAAACTAGTGAATATTTATCGGGGCTTTTTAGGTGTTAAATTTTTTTCAGTGTAATTAATAACATAAAAAATGGTGAAATTTAGAATTGACTAAGCTCTATTTGGGCTAATTTATATGAAGTGAGGGGTTGGGGGGGCAAGTATTTAGTTAAAATAATGCGAGGAGGGGAAATTAAGTTTTGAGGGAGGTGTAAAAGTGGTACTTATTTAATACCCCGGTAAACATATGACTGGAAATGCTTCAGGAGAAATAGGCTATTGCTTCTTTCTGAACTAATCACAGTTCTTTGACAAATATTTTTTTATTTTACTTTATTGCTATTAGTCAAAACATTGCGTTGTGTATGCCACACCAAACTAGTGAATATTTATCGGGGCTTTTCAGAGTTTCAATTTTTTTTTCAGTGTAATTAATAACATAAAAAAATTATGAAATTTAGAATTAGCTAATCTATTTTTTGACTACTTTATATGAAGTGAGGGGGTGGGGGCAAGTATTTAGTGAAAATAAAGCTAAGAGGGGAAATTAACTTTTGAGGGAAGTGTAAAAATGGTACTTATTTAATACTTGGGTTAACATATGACTAGAAATGCTTCAGGAGAAATAGGCTATTGCTTCTTTCTGAACTAATCGCAGTTCCTTGACAAATATTTTTTTTTATTTTACTTTATTGCTATTAGTCAAAACATTGCATTGTGTATGCCACACCAAACTAGTGAATATTTATCGGGGCTTTTTAGGTGTTCAATTTTTTTCAGTGTAATTAATAACATAAAAATGGTGAAATTTATAATTGACTAAGCTCTATTTGGGCTTATTTATATAAAGTGAGGGAGTGGGGGGCAAGTATTTAGTTAAAATAATGCTAGGAGGGGAAATTAAGTTTTGAGGGAGGTGTAAAAATGGTACTTATTTAATACCCCGGTAAACATATGACCAGAAATGCTTCAGGAGAAATAGGCTATTGCTTCTTTCTGAATTAATCGCACTTCGTTGAAAAATATTTTTTTATTTAACTTTATTGCTATTAGTCAAAACATTGCATTGTGTATGCCACACCAAACTAGTGAATATTTACTGGGGCTTTTTAGGTGTTCATTTTTTTCAGTGTAATTAGTAACATAAAAAAATTGTGAAATTTAGAATTGACTAAGCTCTATTTTGGCTACTTTGTATGAAGTGAGGGAGGGAAGGCAAGTATATAGTGAATATAATGCTAGGAGGGGAAAATTAAGTTTTGAGGGAGGTGTAAAAATGGTACTTATTTAATACCCCGGTACCTAAGAAAAACTCGATCCATTTATTTCAGTTTCAGGGGGAAGCTACAAAAAAAACTGCCGTCCCTGGCCCAGGACTTCAGAATATCATGGGTGATTGTCCACTGTCGCGGGATCAATCGGATGATGTTAGTGAAGGTACATCATTTAATATTCCCCCGGATTTCCAGCTTACAATGGAATAAATGAGTAGCCTTATGGAAATTGTTGGATCTAATGTTTCTGGGGACATTTTTGACGACGAATTTATTATTAGTGAATTAGGTCCTGTGCAAATAGGTGCAGGACATGAAAATAGTGTCGCGTCCCCGGAACAACGTGAATTTTATTTGTTAGAATCTGCTCTAGGTCACTTGCAAACACATAGTATAAATTTTAATCCTCCCGAGGAAAACCTGGTTGACTGAAGTGTCATTTTAACTGACCCTGTAAATGTTCTTCATAACTACATCGACTGAATTTGAGCACTTATTGAGATTCAGATTCAGAATTGGAGGGGGGGGGGTCAGGGGGGATTGAGGCATCAGTTAATCAAAAAGTTTATTTACAAAAAGGGACATCAGGGGACGTTTTTGTTTTCATTTTTCAACTGGCAACCAAACTTTTTACCCTGGTCTAAATGAATTTGAGGGTAACTTTTTCAATTGGGTCAATAAGTTAATATCAGTTTTGGACACGTTCAACGAGTGGGGGAGTGGGTCCACCATTTTATACATTGAATATATGGATCTGAATCTCAATAGATTAAAAAAAAAAATTTAGTTTAAGGTGGCGGGGAGAGGTAGTCGAAGAATAAAATGCCACCCAGATTTGTCGGCTGCAGGGGAAGTTCAGGGTTTCAATTTTGACACGAGGCTGCAATGCTTTAAATATGCATTTTTAGCAGCAGCTCATAAAACATTAAAAAATGGTTCAACAATGAAAAATCTCGACAGACTTGCACGTAACGGTGAAAACATTTTCCCTAAAGTAAATTTTGACTGTTTAGAGGGAAAGTATCTGTTGTCCTTAAAAGAAATAACCATATTTGAAAAAGCAAATTAAAATCTTGGGTTTGGGGTGGTTGTTCTCCAGTATGACACGGAATTTGCAAATGGGGGAAAGAAACCGAATAAAAAAGGGGTTTTATATTCAGATAGGACACCGTTGGTAGATAATGTTAAAAGTTGGGTTTGGATTATCTATGAGCCTCCCAAAGATGTAAATTCCTTTGGTCATTTTTTCCCTGTCACGGCAATAAGTCGACTCTTATCTCAAGGTGTGAAGAAAGGGAAGCGTCACTATTGCCCCATGTGCCTTTCCCCATTTACGACTGAAAGAACATTCACGGATCACATGAGATATTGCAAAATTCAGGGCAAACAAAGAATAGAAATGCCGGCAGAAGGCAAAGATACTTTACAATTTAAAAACTTCTAAAATTCCATGCTACAGGTTGAAAAAATATATTTGGATTGTGAATCAAGACTGTTGGAGGTATCGGACCCATCAAGGCCAAATATAGTCAAGGAACACAAATTAGTTGCGTGTTCCTATGCGCATGCCCGACGCGATTCCAACAATAAAATGTAATTGGAAGAGTTTTTTTTACTATTGATGAGGAAGGTAGCATGGAGAAATTAGTAGTATGTTTCATAAAAACAGCAAACAGATATATTTCACGATTGTGTCGCAGCAACTACCTAATGTTATTACAGATAAGGACCAGCAGGCACTCGAAAAGGGGAGAGTTTTTTGGGTATGTAGAAGCGCTCCTGCCCCAAAAGACGCTGTCCAGGATCACAATCATCTTATTGACACCAATTCAACTGGGAAAAGTAACTTTCGGGGGTGGGCTCACAATTCATGTAATTTAAAAATTAAACAGCAACTCTTTCTTCCGGTTTTATACATAATTCTAACTACGATCTGAAGTATGTGCTACCAGCAATGGCACATCTTAAAAGAAATGGAACAGTGGATGATGCGTGGGTGATAGACTGCTTTTCCTACAGAATCACTCATAAATCTGCGGAAAAGTTGCTTGTTTTGAAATTTATGAGGAGATATGCTGACGACGACATTGAGTACACGAATAAAATTCGCTTTTTAGATTCCTTCAGTTTTTCTCAAATCTTTGAGCGAATTAATTCAAGTGCAGAAAAACGATGACGGCTGCAACGCTTTCCCTCTTCTCAAGCAACAATTTCCAAATGATTTATATGATTTGTTGACGATCAAGGGCATATATCCTTATGATTATTACTGCTCCATGTCGAGATTCGCGGTGGAAACTATTCCCTCGATAGATTCGTTTCACGACAGTCTACACGATCGTCGGTGCACCCCTGATGAATACAGTTTTGCCAAAAAAGGTGTGGGCAGAGGGAGGGCATAAAAATGGATTTGACTACCGCAAGTTGTGTTTGTCGAGTGATGAGTTAACTTTGTTAGACATTATGTTTAAAAATACGGACAAAATATATGAGGAATTTAATCTTGATTTAGGGAATTTTTTTCATCTCCTCATCTGGTAATGGACCTCATTCTAAAAATTAGCGGGGAAAAATCGGGCTGATCACTGACAGCGATCAGCAACTGTTCATCGAGAGGTCAATGAGGGGTGAATACGTTTTTCACGGGGATTGTATCTTGGAAACTGATCCAACTGGAGAGAAGATGGGGACAAATCAGATGCAGTTTTCCTTGTTATGAATTCCCTCAACCCCTCGGTCATGTCCCATTATGCGCTACCCTGCGATGACTATAAATGGCTCAATGACCCTCAAGCCCCCCATTTCCCCAACATTGACAGTTTTGGAGAGAATAGGCCGGTTGGATGATTTTTTGAAATTGATGGGGAGATACCTGTGGAGTTTCACGATTCGGTAAAGGATTTTTTTTCCAAGCATTAATAGACCTGTGTCTAGGGACTCTTTGAGTCCCCGCAACAGACGTTTGGTCGAGGTGGAGGGATTGCATTGGACACCTTCAAAACAAAAACTTATTGCCGACCTCCTGCCGAAGCAAAATATTGTTGAACATCATGTGGCGTTAAAATGGATGTGCAACAACGCTTTAAATGTCACAAAGGTTAATAGAGCCCTCCCGTTCAGTCCAAAACCCTATTTGAAAACGTTTGTTGACACTTTTGTCAAGAAACGTTCTGAAGCGCAGACAAAAGCCGAAAAATAAATCTATAAGCTCATTTGAAATTCGGCTTTTGGTAAAATGTGCGAAAGTGTTCGCAATAGGAATCGTAGTGACGTCGTGACCTATCCCGAACAATGTGCTCGAATTATTGCTGATTCAAATTACACTTCCTTTACAATCATTGGCCCGGACATGGTACTATTGAATAGGAAAAAAAAGCATTGTCCCGAATAAAAATATTGCTGCAGGCAGTGCCATCTTGGAGATCTCTAAAAACCTCATGTTGGAATTCTACTACAATGTGGCTAGGGTACAGTGGCCGGAGAAGGAACAAGTAGAGGTCTGCTACGGGGACACAGACTCTCTACTGCTAGAAGTAAAAACTCCAAACCTACTTGATGATTTATTGCACGGTGAAATCATCTGCTCGTGGATGGACTACACCAATGGGAATGGGCTTTACCCAGAGCTAGTGAAACGTCGGGTACCAAATCAACTTTTATAGTTAAAATCAGGAACGAGAAGTGACATGAATTCTCATGGTATGTTTGTAAGTCTTAAGGTGTACTTTATACTTAAACACAACGAGGAAATCAAAAAACGTTGCAAAAGAGTACCTACGCACTCTGTGGATAAGAATTTTGACTTGGATGTCTATAGGAGTTGTATTGTTGAAAATATAATTCCACGAGCAAAATTGTTGGCAATTCGTTCCTTAAACTATAGGAACTTCACTGTAAATATAGAAAAAATTGCCATGAACACCATTTCCGACAAGGTCTATGTTTGTCAAGACGGTGTGACTACCCTCCCCCTGGGGCACTATTTAACCTGTGACCGAGCCGAATGTGTTAGCCATAAGAAAAGTCTCGGTTTCAGTAAAGTCCTATACATTTCCCAACAGCTTGGGGGGGGGGAGGGCCTTGGCCGCTCGGCCGGCCGCCAAGTTTCATTCAAATTAAAAATGGTGTAAGAAAGTGATATTATTTTAAGTGTATTTTTTCATTAAATGTTGTATTTTTTTATAAATAAATAAAGTATATTTATTAAAGTGCTTTTTCTAGCACATTTTTTTAAATAAATGTTTATGTTTTTTTATTATAAATAAATAAAAAAAAAAATCTTAAGTGTATTTTTCTTGTTTTTTTTTCTGTAATGTATTATTTGTAAAGTGTTGTTTTTTATGTTAATAATACAAGAAATATGATTCTTTATTGATTTCGTGCTTCCTCTCATTATTCTTGAACGGACTAGTAGGGAAATTATTTAGTCATTATACAAGTACAGTTTGCGGTTAGTTGTAGGTGATCTGTTGAAGGGAATATGTATCGATTTAAATCACCATTCAGGTTGTTTCTGTGCGGTTCATCATTTTCAGGCAAAACGACAGTCTCAACTAAAATAGTTAAGATTTGCTATAAATTTTTTGCGAAAAAGCCGAAAAAAAATCTACCATTGTTACAGAATTTGGCAGGAGTCATACAATAAAATAAAAGCAATTGGCATAGCGGGATTGGTGCAGATACAATTCATACAGGGACTTGATGTTTTCAACATTATTGAACCAAACTCTTTGTTGATTATTGAAGATCTGGCTGAATCTATTGAACAATGGTCCCAGGAAATGCCACAACTGTTCACTTTTCGCTCTCATCATGAACAGATTTCCATTACTCTGGTTCTACACAACCTCTTTCATCAGAGCAAATGTATGCGAACACTTTCATTGAACTGCACCTATTATATCATCTACACAGTTGTTCGTGATTCTAGCTTGCTAATAACCCTCAATAAACAAATATACCCCGGGGCACTTAAATTTCTGCTCTCAACGTACAATCAGGCAACTAATAAACCCTACGGCTACATCCTATTGGATCTTAATCAAAATACACTTGAGGACCTGCGTGTAGTCACAGATACTTTTGACAATAAAATTACAGTATATCTCCCCGTGAGCAGTAAAAAGACTTATTAGTTGCCATCATGACACTGAAAAAACTACATGAAAATTGACATTTATTTTCCGTTCTAAGCACTTCAAAACCCTCACTTAGGAAATCCATACTCAAACATGGTGTTGACAATGATTTCATTAATCTAATATCTGAACTTTGTTCAAATTTGACCGAGGGCAATGTTCAACTGCCAGAAGTAGTTAAGCAACAGACAAAGTAACATCGTTCCCTTGTACGTACATTGGCCTCTAAAAACAAAGGAAAGAATTTTAAAAGGAAACGTCTTCTTCAGGCGAGCGGTAGCTTTTTCACACTTTTACTACCGATAATTGCAGGACTTGTAAACAGTTTTCTCTAGAGAATGGCCAAACCCTATAAATTGACTCCAATAGAACTCGATCTCTCACCCGTGGAACACTTTGAGAACAATATGAGTAAATTCATTTACAATGATAATATGTAGGATGATAAAAAACTGTTTTTAATTCGGGGTATAATTTCCAAAGCTGAGGAAAATAAGTCCTATCTTGCAATTACCAGTAGTATTGATCACAAAAAAAGAATCGTTTTCTAATAATTCTTCTGCTTGTACTGCTGCTGCTGGAACAAAATTAAAGAAGGAGTAATTGGATTCATTTTTGTCGAGCATTGGAAATATAATGCCCCACTCATATCGTGTACAAAGTAAACGACTCATAATATATCTCATTTAAAGTGGTCAAGATCATATTCAAGTTGATAGCAATGGGAAAGGGATTATAATTCAGGGCAAGAGCTATAATCTACTTGATTTAATCTATGATATGGCTAAAAATCATAAAGGATTTTTATCATTTGATATTCATCTATACAACTTTCTAAATACATTAAACTTCCCCAAAAGCCTTATTAGCAATAGGCAAATTCTAAAAAATTAAATGAACATGCACCCTCAACACCATTAAAATATGAACATGAAGAAGGAGAGGAAGAAGATTTTAAATCACTTTTGGAAAATACTAGCACACCTAGTGGAAACTTGACAATGTTGAGGAGGAGCAGCACACCCTTGATAGCTAGACAAAAGCAAAGACGTATCAAGTCAACGTCACCATCACCACCACCAAGCCCTAGCATACAATAGGGTAGCGGACGTTACACTACACGTTTACGTTCAAAAAGGTTGAAGTTCTGAAACGTGTAAATGAAAATATTGGTGAAGCGGGAAGTTTAAGTTCCCCCACCGCTCTTTCCAAAGTCACTGGTGTTCACACTAAAAGTGTACAAGACTATCTACAAAATGAAACAAGTTACACTCTGCATAGAAATCATAGGCTTCGTGCTAATCATTATCGAAAAACTAAAGCCTTTTTCCCATTGCATATAATACAAGCAGATCTCTTAACTCTAGATGAGATTCAAAGGCGTCACAATACACCGTAAAAGTACATTCTACTTCCAATCCGTGTTTATAGTCGCTATGCATATGCCATTCCATTGCGGTCAAAGAAAGGTGTTGAAGTTGCTCAGGCCGTTGAAAGTATTTTCGAACAGGATTCGTATAAAAAATTCAAACGGATCGCGGTAGTGAATTTGTTAATCTCCATGTTGCAAAAGTACTAGCGAAATATAATACACTGCTCCATCATAGTCCTAGCCCTATAAAGGCTGCATTGGCCGAACGATTAATAAAAACTATTCGATATTTCAAGATATTGTACATTGAAAAAAAATCTGCTTTTGCTCATGAGTTAGATAAAATCATGTTGATTTATAATCAACAACCTCATCGATCATTATCCAATTCAACCCCAACGGAAGTTCATCATTCTGATCATGATACAATTGACACCTTTCTTAAACAATATTGTAGTGAAACGACAGTCAAGAAGAACAAACTCAATATTTGTTATGCTCTTTTAATTAATAGAAAGGCCAATGTAATTGAAAAGGGCAATTAAGTGTGGCCCTCTTAAATTTTTAAACTGGCAAAAATCCCAAATACCATGCCTACTGCTTGTCGTTTTTGCGGTACAGAAGATGAAGAGATTTTCGGTGGACTTTATGACTATGAACTATAAAAAGTTAAAAATAATAGTGAAATCTATCAAATTGAAAAGATATCAAAGACTCGTACTCACAGGGGTAAGAAACAGTTACTTGTTAGGTGGCTAGAATACAACTCTGATTTTGATTCTTGGATCAGTGTTAAGGATATTGACAATGCCCAATGATTTCTATGTAACATTTATGTCCAACGCTTCCGCTCCTCTCTACAATGACTTGAATAAAACAAGTGAATTTTGGACGAAACTCTCCCCCGTCATCAAATTCGATGACGGAAAGTATGAAGTGGCTCTTGTCGATTGTATTCTCAAAAATACCTGTGACATCCTGAAAAAGGATCGTGTGTATGATATAAATGTTATACCATTCGACTGGTCACTCTTTGTCGAGTATGAATGGGTTGAAGCACTTAAATTAAGCGAATATCCACATGTTAAATTGAAATATATAGGATATGATGGTATGACAGATTTGTGTCGTAAAATCAATAGAAAAATCTCATATCGTAGGAAAGGTATATTCCATTTTAATTATTCAATGGAACACGATAGGAATTACATTACCTCACCTGTTGACACTGAAATGATTATTCTCAATGCTAATCTGAGAGACATTCTAGGCTTTAAACAGAATATGATCAATAGGAAAAACGCTGGTACTGTTTACGGGATGGATCAAGTTATTTTTGCTGATTATCTACCTGGTTTCGCCTCGGACTCTTGCATTTTTCTCTATCCATCTTTTGTGGAAACGTCAAGAGTTGGTAATTCTAATGTTCCCCTTCTACGTGTTCTTGAAGAAAAACAACCCACGAACTTGTTCATCACTATAATATAAAGCATCTTCAGTATGTTCCTGTAAACACTTCATATTTGGAACTCTGTCAGTTAACACTAAGAAGTTAATTGGGTGATCCTTTAGCAATAACGAAAGGTTTAGCCGTGATTACATGTCATTTTCGACCCATCGTCGGTGACAGCACCTAAAATGAACAATAGAAGAATTCCATTTGTCTGTCCCGATGTCAATTGCTATGTTGGTGCTCTGAGTCCACGTCAAATAGGCAATGGATTGGACTACTACAAGGGGCGTATTACAATGTCTGGCTATGGTCTTTGTAGCTGGTTTGCTAGACTATTTCGCTCTGCACTACCCCTTGCCAGAAAATATCTTGTACCTGCTGCATCAAATTTTGCTGTCTCAACACTACAAGACTGTGGGTCGGGTAAAAATTTCAAGGAGAGTATTAAGGAAAATATTAGATATTCAGCAAGAGCCGTTGGTTAGGAATTAAAATCTCAGAAAAATTGGAAACGATTGAAAAGGATGCGTGCGCGTCATTAACTCATCAGTCTCTATCCAGGCGGAAAGCGAAGGACATCAACAATGACTTTGAGGAATAAAACGACGAAGACCAATAAGAGAAGAAGAAAAAGATTGTTAGATCAAAGAAGGATTTCTTCTCTTAAGATGACTTTTCTCCCTCACAAGGAATCAAATCCATCAATCAGTTCCTCATTGAATCTGTTCACTGCTGAAAATGTTGATGTCAGTGTCAAGTATGGCTACTATGAACAATTTCATCCCCAGTAACCCCTCTCGGAAAATATACACTTTCAAATATTTTCCAATGAAGACTATTTCATTGATTTGTCATCAACATTTATTGATTTAAATGTTGCAGTGAAGATAAAGTCAGATAATAAAACTCCAACTGCTGCCGATGTTCTCTCCTATGAAAACTGTATTCTACACAACCTGCTCAAACAGATTAATGTATTTATTAATGGAACATTGGTGAGCACTAGCAATAATTTATCCAACTATGCTAGCTACATACAATTTATGATGATGACACCAAAGGCATATAAGGAGTTGAGAGGACAGTCATTGGGCTATGAATATCGATCAGGTGTTGATACTAACGGTGAGTTGACTACTGCAGTGACCCAGGAGTATCATCTAGTTGGAAAATTAAATCATGAGATATTCAATATACCGGCTCTCGTAGTTATACCGATTCATCATTTATCAATGGGGAAATCCCATCAAAACTTGCTTTGGCCTTTGTGAAGAGTGGCAGTGCCGTTGGATCCTGGATGTATTCCACTGTACACTCTATCATTTGACAAAATATCCTTTAGAACTCTGTATGATTTGACCATGCAATCCCTAGATCATGACTCCCAACTATTTGAAAATGGAATAACCGATTCAATGTTTTCAAAAAATCATGGTGTAATTCTTTTGGACCTGTCGAGGACCCAAGATATGAGCATAGTACGAACAGGGAATGTACATTTAGAGTGCACATTTGCCGATTCTTTGACTGAAAGTATCACGCTAATATCATTGAGTCAATTTGAAACCTACTGGGAAATCACACCCGACGGCAGTGTTCTACTAGACCTAGCACCATGAACACAAACCAAATAATCAGCGTATTTAGTATGGATCCATACATGTCCCCTTACAAGTCCTATTGCATACCTTCGGACTTCATTGAAAAAATTCCAAGTGTTAACAATACCTTAATCATTGTTAATAGCAGTTCATCGACTTTGAAGACTGGCCATTGGCTATGCATCTTTCAAACAGCGAAGAATATTGAATTTTTTGATCCTCTTGGCGTATCGTATAAATTCTACACTCCATACATCAGCAACTTTATTGAAAGCTGGGGGAAAACTTTATTCAAAATCAAAGAAGAGTACAGGATTTAACGACTAAGACATGTGGCTTTTATGCACTATTCTTTTTCATGTTCAGATGTCGTGGCTATTCCTACAAGCTGTTTCTCGGCATCTACGTTGATTCACCCCGATTGAACGACTTTCTAGTGGAAAATATACTTTCAAAAGTGTTTAATATTGATTTTAGTGCCCTACGAATAAAATTTTCTAAAAATTTATGTGAAATTGTTTATTAATAAATGAAAAATGTATATACACGATAAAAAACGACTTTTCTACTCTTTAGATTTCATCTTCCACTACGTATAGGTACTTGTCGATAACAACTAATGCAGATAGATTATCTGAATTCACGGTATATTGATCCTGATGTGCTGCAATGTCAGGGTCACATTTTCTACAGTAGAGTGTAACTTCACTCTTATCATTTCTCTTTGTATAGTCAATGATACTATTCTCATTCATTTTGTAGAATTCACACGTTTCAATTTGCTTATTTGAAGTAATGTCATGAACAGTGTCCTCAAGTGGTGAATCACAATCCGTCACAGCCAAATAAAAATCAATGGGCTTATAATCATATTAGTCATTGTCTTCACAACGATGACGTAGAAACCAAATTCTTTTGTTGTTCCAACAGTTTAATCGCTGACCCGGTTCCTCCTCCCAAAACAATCTAAAACCACGGCGATACCAATCTCTTAGCAATAAATTAAAATCACGCTTAGGATTCTTTCCAACCATACCAGGATATGTATTCTCCCACTGATTACATTTATCATAGTGGCAATTGGAGCATATGTGCCCTCTAGGATGAGAGTCACACACCTCTTAAAGACAGGAATTACAACCTTTAATTTGTACAGCATATCCTCTATGCAATTTACACGGGTTGCATAATGTGCACTTTTCATCATATTCATCAATCATTGTACAATTCTCACATAATGACCAGCTGCCCAGTGTGTACATGCATAGCGGACATTTATGGAACATTTTTCATGTGTTGACACTCTCACTGCCACAATGAAACTGAGCTACTATCAACAAATTGAGTGGGATAGAGAGAAAGAGAGAGAGGAGTAAATAATCCTTGAACTCAATCTTTCTCATGAAAAAAAGTCCTAAATTTCTAAACTGGTGTTTAAAAGCATGTCCACAATATCATTTTGCTGTGTCGCGATTAATATGTCAATAAATTGTGTAAATGTCGTTGGTCCACGACGTAAAACCTTCATGCAATATTCTAATGACGGAGAATCAGTTTTAATTATGTCGACAAGCATTCCCTGAGAAAATATCTTCCTTTGAATAGACAGCTCTAGAAAATAATCATCTAGAATCAAACGTTTTTCCATAAACACAAGATTCCCCATGATTCGCTCTTTCTCAAATCTATCCATTTTTTAGAGTCCTAACACTCTCACAACCAACTTCAGACTAACCAGATTTTTTTCTACTCTTAAAATACACGCTAGTTTACTATAGAAAGAAAAATATCTTTTATTTAGAAACAGTTTTATTGAACATAAGTACAACAATAATAATCACTGATTCAATTTGTTTTCATCAATATATTTCACTAGTGCATCTAATGCTGCCTGAAGTCTATTTATATGCACAATATTCAGTTTCGCAGCAAAAAGATAATTGCTCCTCCATTTTAAATTTGCTCAATGATATCACATATCTAGCATACATATCATCCCACTCAAGGCTTAGTCTACATCCTCGTGTTATTTCCACAGCCACGTTTGGTACTCGTACATCTTTGCTGCTGCTGCTACCAGCTAGTTTTTTTTTCTATTTGAAACTCCCCTTAAACGGTACCTACAAGTTTGATCTTAATAATCATAGCGTCATGAGTTAAATTAATTGTGGTGGTAGTATTAATCGTGTACACGTAGTGCCTTCTGGCTAGTTTGAAATCCGTGACAACTTTCCCTTAAAGGTTTAACTTAATAACGTAAGCAGTTCTTGAAATATTGCTTTATCACCTTTTGGAAATCCCTATGCTCATAGTTTTTTTTTATTTAGTTCAAGATCCGCCTAAATCAAACAGTTCGTGGTACGTAAGGAACGAACTGTAAGTCAGGAGCAAACCGGCTCAATGGTAACTGAAACTCTAAAAAACGGAATTTTGATACAAAAAGATACATCAAAAGAATCAGATTTTAATTTTGATTTCAAATATATAAGTTTTATCAAGTTTAGACCTACCTATCAAAAATTACGCGCCTGAGAAAATTTGGCTGATTTTAGAAAAAAGGGGGAAAGACCCCCTAAAATATATAGAACCTTAATGAAAATCACACCATCATATTCAGCGTATCAGAGAACCCTACTAAAGAGGTTTCAAGCCCCTATCTACAAAAATGTGTAATTTTGCATTTTTTGCCAGAAGAAAGATCACAGATGCGTGTTTATTTGTTTTTTTTGTGTTTTTTCGGTTTTTTTCCCAGGGGTGATTGTATCGACCCAGTGGTCCTAGAATATCATGGGAGGGCTCATTGGATTGAAAATTAAAAGTTCTAGTGGTCTTTTTAAGTGACCAGAAAAATGGAGTGCAACTAGGCCCCCTCCCATGCTCATTTTCCCCCAAAGTTTTAAATTCACCTGATCAAAATTTTGAGATAGCCATTTTGTTCAGCATGGTCGAAAATATGATAATTATGTCTTTTAGGATGACTTAATCTCTTGAAGTCTCCGGGGGAAGGGCTGAAAGCTATGAATTTTACCCAATGTTAACAAGTAGTATTGGTTATTGGGAAGCATACAGACGTTTTCAGGAGGGATTTTTATTGTAGGTGGGGGGTTGGGTCGGGGGTTATATGGGAGGATCTTTCCACAAAGGAAGTTTTCATGGGGGAAGAGACATTGCGAGGCCGGGGGTGCCGTATTTCCCATCATTATTAAAGAAAAAGATCAGAAATTAAATAAAAAAAACAAGTTTTTCAACTGAAAGTAAGGAGCAAAATCAAGACTTAAAACGAATAGAAAATATTACGTATATGATTGGGTTCAACCCCTAGTCAATACCTCGCTCTTTAAGCGAAAGATTCTTTATTACTTTCATAAGAGCTATTTATTCTAATTAATAGCGTTTGTGATAATGGGGTCCTTTTAAAGAACTGGAACAAAATTTAAACTTTAGCTTAAAGAGGAAGATATTGAATAGGGGGCGAATCCTCTAATATACGTTTTAAAAATCCATCAATATAGAAGTTCGTTACGTAAGTTAATTCGTAAGTTACGTATATTTATTACTAATAAAAACTTTGTAAATAAAATTAAACAAGTTTCGAGAAAGCCATTTAACAAAAAAAAATAGAAATTAATACACAAATTTTGTTTTGATTATTCATGTACGGTGAGCCAAAATCAAAGCCTGCATTAAGTCAAAAACGTTCAAAAATTCAAAAAAAAAGTTTTTTTAACTAAAAGTAAAGAACGACGTTAAAACTTAAAACGAACAGAAATTATTCCGTATATGAAAGGGGCTGTGCCCTCCTCAACGCCTCGCTCTTTACGCTAAAATTTGACTTTCTCACAACTCAATTTTTTTTTAAACAATAAAAAACTTTAGCGTAAAGAGCGAGGCGTTGAGGAGGGGACAGCCCCTTTCATATACGGAATAATTTCTGTTCGTTTTTAGTTTTAACGTCGTTCCTTACTTTCAGTTTAAAAAAAACTTGTTTTTTTTGTTTAATATTCCTTAAGAGCTTCACCTTAACAATCGTATCTTGCGGAGCAGCAATAGTTGCAGCAGCAATATTAGCAGTATGCGCAGAGCACCTTTGGTTTTTTCAACGTCCCCTTCAACACATACTGAAAGATTCAACTTAATACCATCAACCGTTCCTGAAGTATTTCTGATACGTCCTCTTGACAGCCTGTGGGGGCAGAGTTTGTTTCGATTCCCTTAGATTAAGTAGCAGTAGTAGTAGCAGTAGAATTAATAGCCGTAACCTTAGCTTTAGTGGCAGTAGCAGTAGAAGAAGGAGTAATAATAGTGGCAGTAGTATGAGCAGAAGCAGTAGCATTAGGATGCAAATATTTCCTTTTGGTTAGTTCAACATCCCCCCCCCAAAAAAAACCCTACTAGTTTCAAGTTCAACCACCAAACTGTTCCTAAGATATTGTTGTTACGCCCTTTTGACAACCTGCGTTCTTACGGCGTGTTGTGAATGAGTTCGCCTTTCCCCTAAATTTTTTTAAAATTTCACCTTCATACCGTTAGGCATAGTTGTAATAGTAGTTATAGTAGTAGAGTTAGTATTACTACTAGTAGTATTAATTGTAATAGCAGACCTAGTAGCAGCAGTAGACCTAGTAGCAGCAGTAGTATTAACGTATTGATTTTTGGTAAGTTGAAGATCCCTCTCATCAAGTCCTGGAATTTTCATGCTGATATGACATTGCTTATATGACCTTTTGATAACCTGTTTGTTCATATACTTCTTGAAACTTTCAGCCCAATGCTCTTTTACAAATAGTTACAATAGAAATAGTAGTTCAAGTAGTAGTAGTGGTAAATTTTGCAGTGATAGTAATAACTAGTAGCGTGCACATATTGCCTTTTTATCAAATGATTTCCCCTTTAAGCATTCTCTGAAAGCTCCAAATTAACACCGAAATCAATTTTTGAGATGCGCTCTATTGACATCGTACTTGCAAACAACATCTTTTGATTTACTTCGAATTTCATTTCAGTTTATGAAATGGAGCAGTGTGGTAGTAGTAGTGGCAGCAGTAGTAGTGGTAGTACATGTAGTAATTGTGGTAACATACAAATATTGACTTTTGATCATCTCTTTTATCATTACCTGAAAGTTCCAACTTAATATGCTCAGTTACTCCTGAGTTACGCCCTTTTGACAATCCACATGCGCATAACGTATTTTAATTTTGTTCAACACTCCACTTAACATTCCCTGACAGGCTTATCTGAATGCCCTTCATCTTTTAGGAAAGTAAAGTTCAAAATACATACCTTTCTCAATAACATATACTATATGTAAACAATGAACGGCTTGCCCTGAAGACTCTGGGGAGGTTGATATCCCCAAAGACATAAAAACTGGATCTTAAAACAATGATAAACAAAATAGCTCTCTTAAAATTGTGATTGGCTTTGTTTTGGGTAATGATAGGCTTGGGGGGACCGGTTACCCTCCATTCACTTTTGACTCTTATAAAAGGGTACTAGAACCTCCGATTTCCAATCAAATTATCCCAGTTATCCCAGGGCATAACTTAAAATCCTTTCCCCTGGGCTCTAGGGGTTATTTTCACCCTGAAGACATTGTTATATGCTCTTTGGTCTGTTGTGATCAAAATGGCTATCTCACAATTTCGATCAGATGTGTTTAGGGAAAAGAGAATTTCAAGAAGTGGGGGGGATGGTTTCCCTCAATCACTTGTAACTCTTAAAAGAGAACTAGAAATATAAATTTCCAATCAAATTAACCTCATTTAAAGTTTACAAGACCGCTCCTTCCATAAAAACTGTATATGCCCCCAGGGCACAGCTAACAATCCTTGCCCTCAGACTCCGGGGGGTTTTATCGACCCCAAAGGTCCTGTTATGTAATCTCAGGACTATTTTGGAATAAATAGCCATTTAAAAACTTCTATCAGATTTATTTTGGGAAAGAAAGACTCGGGGAGGGGGGTTTAGCTGCCATCCGATCACATTGACTCTTAAAAAGGGCACTAGAACTTCTGATTGCCAATCCAATGAGCCCTTCCTAATTTTATATGACCGCCCTTTCAATAAAAACCTTATATTCCTCCAAAGAATAGCTTAAAGCCATTGTCCTTAGGGCTGTAAGAGGGGGAGGGAAGGTTGTCATCCTTAAAGACAATATTTTCGGACTTTTCAACTACGCTAAACGAAATGGCTATCCCAAAATTTTGATTAGATGTGTTTGGGGAATGATGGGCATGGGAAGGGACTGGTTAACCTCTAATCACTTTTGACTATTAAGAAGGGCACTATCAAATGAGCCCTTTTCAAAGTTTCTACGACAACTACTTCTATTAGAATTGCCCGGGTCTAAAAAAAACATTAACCAAAAAGAAACGGTAATACATTATGCCCGCATCGGTATTTACATAGGCAGCGCTATTACGCTGCCTAGGGTAAAAGTTGACTCATTTGACTCAAATAAACTCAAACTATGTCTCAGCGTTAGGGAGGGTGAGGGGAGGTGTTAATATACAATTAAAATGGATGTGATTCAGTAAACCCGCTATAAGACAAACACGGAGAATTATATTGTTTTAATTTAATGCAGTATAATCTTATTAGTAGGCCTACAGTGTTTACATTCGAGAGGATACAACAAACCTACTATCACCCAAATAGTAATTCGTTACCTATCTTGTAGTATTTTATTTAAAAAGCTCCTAATAATGTTTACTATGTTTTTTATTATAAATTATCCCATTTACCTGTGTTTCGTATTTTTTGAAATTACATATCTTTCTAACTTTAGTAAATTCCTTTTTCGTAGTTATTGTATGACTGAAAAAAAAATCAAAATTTTGCAAGATTTATTTGTTTTCTCGGTATATCAGCTGAAGATTCAGCGAATGATAATATCGTTCTTACCTCAAAAAAATGATACAAAATGCATGTGTTTTCAAAAAGCTCGTGGAAACGAACTGTAAATAATTAGCGACGATGCTTAATAGTAATATACTCTATAAAACGAAATTTTGATGTTAATAGACATATAAAAGAATCTGCATATTATGCTGATTCCAAATATATAAGACTCATTAAGTTTAATGTTCCTCATCAAAGGCTACGAGCCTGAGAAAATATACCTGATTTTTGAAAAAGAGGGAACCACCCCTAAAAGTAAAAAATCTTGGTGAAAATCGTACCATCAGATTCATCGTATCAGAGAACCATACTGTAGAGGTTTCAAGCTCCTATCTGCAAAAATGTTTAGTTCTGAATCTTTTACAAGAAGAAAGAGCACTGATGCGTGTTTATTTGTGTTTTTTTTTCCACAGAAGTGATCGCATAAAACCAATACTAAAACTACTAACAACTAACTTCAGTACCAAGTCACCTGAGGCCAACACAGCCACGTGCATTCCTCTTCCATCCCATTCTATTGAAAGCCTCCCTCTTTACACCCTCCCAGGAACTTTCCATTTTCTTTAAATCTTTCTTTATGACGTCCTCCCATCCCAGATGAGGACAACCTGCTTTCCGTTTAGCCCTAGACGGTTTGCCGAAAAGGACAAACTTGGGCATTCTTTGTTCCTTCCTCCGCACAACGTGCCCTAGCCATATCAACCTTTCTTTCATTATAGCCCTAGGAAGCGGGATTGAACCACATTTTTCGTACAGCCTACTGTTTGCAATGCGGTCAGTCAGCCGGCTACCAAGAACAATCCATGAGCAGCTTCTCTGGAAAACATATAGCAAATCAGCATCCGCTTTTCGGAGCGTTATCATTGTAGCTTCCAATATTATAATCTTGATTTGCAGACTTATCGCCGTATTCTTCCAAACTTGTTTTAACTGTGAAAAAACAGCTTGATCTTTGGCTTTTCTACTTTTAACGTCTTCACTGCTCCTACCATCTTTACTAATAATACTACCAAGGTAAGCGAAGCTGCCAACCTGCTTAACCTTTTCGTTATCCAGCGTCACCTTTTCATCTTCAGTTAATCCTAGTCTTATTGACTTAGTCTTCTTAACATTAATTTTCTAATCAATTCTAGCTCCCTGAACTCGCAAAAGCTCTAAAAGTTCGTTCATTTTGCTCGCACTTTCATACAGGAGGCTTAAATCGTTAGCATAATCTAAGTCAAGGAGAGTTTTTCCTTCCCATTTGATTCCGTGGTCTCCCATTGCCTTTCATGTCCAAAGTCCATCAAAATGATCCATATAAAGGGGCATAGAACACAACCCTGCTTAATTCCTGATTTAAAATAAAACCAGCTGCTTACTACATTTTCTACCTTAATCGCAGCTGTGTTATTCTTGTACATAGCACTAACCACTTTAATATATTTGTCTGGCATCAGAGGCAACGCTATATTTTTTTTCTCTAGAGGCAGTTCATATGGAAGGGATCGTCACATAAACTTCAAAGGGGGCACATTCAGTTTGAAATCGAGAGTTCTAGTGGCCTTTTTAAGAGTCAAAAGTGACCGTAGGGCAACTATCCCCCACCCCTCCTCCAACTATTCCTCAATCCCATCCGATAAGAACTTCGAGTTAGCCTTAGAAAAAAATAGTTCAAAGATCAAATAACGAGAACTCCGGCGTCAACACAACCCTCCAGGGCCCGAGGGCAGGCGTTGTAAGTTATGCCCATGGGGAATACATGGCTTTTACTGAAGGGATGCACGTAAGAACTTCACAGAGGGTTCATTTAATTGGAAACTGAAACTTATAGTTCAGTTTTTGAGAGTCAAAAGAGATTGGAGGGTAACTAGCCCCCACCCCTACGCCCTTTTCCCCCAAATCCATCCAATAACAATTTTGAGATAGGCATTTCTTTAACTGTAGTTCAAAAGTCATATAACAAAAACTCAGGTGTCGACACAACCCCTCGGGGCCCATGGCAGGTGTTTTAAGTTATACCCTGGGGCATATAGAGTTCGTATGAAAGGGATGCTTGTATAAACTTCAGTGAGGGCTGATTTGATTTGAAATGTCTAGTTCAAGCTCACTTTTTAAGAGTCATAAGGGATCTGAGGGCAACTAGTCCCCCCGCACTCCCCCGCCCTTTTTTTCAAACCCATTCGATGAAAATTTTGAGATAGCCATTTTGTTAAAATAGTTCAAAGGTCAGACAAGAAAATCTTATGTGTCGACGCAACCCCCAGCGCCCAGGGACAAGCGTTGGAAGTAATGCTCTGGGGGCATGTATCATTCTTATGGAATGGATCCTCGTATGTACTTTGAAGAGGGCTCATTTGATTGGAAAATGAAAGTTCTTGTTCACTTTTTCAAGAGTCAAAACAGATCAGGGCAGCTAGACCCCCTCTCTGCATCCTATTTTCCTCAAACCCTTCCTATAAGAACTTAGAGAGGGCCGTTTTCTTCAAAATAGTTCAAAGATCATATAACGAAAACTTCCATTTTGACACAACCCCTCAGGGCCCAGGAACAGGCATTGCAAGTTATGTCCTGCGGGCATATATCGTTCTTACGGAAGGGATGCTCGTAGAAACTTCAGAGAGGGCTCATTTGAATGGAAATTGAAAGATCTAGTTCAATCATTAAAAGTCAAAAGAAAATTGTCATTTTTTTTAAATAGTTCAAAGTTCAGATAACAAATTCTCCGGTGTTGACAAAAACCACCCGGGCCGGGGGGGGGGGAGGGGTAGGCATTGTAAGTTATTTTATGGGGCCGTATATGGTTCTTATCAAAGGGATGCTTGTATAAACTTCAAAGAGGGCTCATTTGACTGGAAATTAAAATTTACATTTCACTTTCGCAGAGTCAAAAGAGATCGGAGGGCAACTAGCCCCTCCCTCTCTACACCTTTTCTTCACCTAACCCATTTGATAGAAAGTTTGAGGCGACTTTTTGTTAAAAAATAATTCAAACATCAGATATTAAAACTCCAGGGTCGATATAACCCCCAGGGCCCGGGGAGAGGCGTTGTAAGCTATGCCCTGGGGGCAAATTTGGTTCTTATAGAAGAGATGCTTTTATAAACTTCAGAGAGGGTTCATTTGATTGAAAAATGAAAGTTCTAGTTCACTTTTAAAGAGTCAAAAGAGATAGAAGGGCAATTAGTCTCTCCCACCTCCACGCCCTTTCTGCTCAAAACCAATTCGATCAAAATTTTGAGATAGCCATTGGGTTAAAAATAGTTCAAACATCAGATAATAAAAACTCCTAGGTTGACACAAACCGATTTTTTATTTTGATATTGTTACTTTGATACAAGTTTTGATACTTTGATGAACATTTAATTTTGAAAAAAAAGTTTAGTTTGAAATAAGGAATTTTTAAAAACATGAAACTTTTTGCAATCAAAAACGAACAAAAATTAATCAAGAAAATTTCCCGAAAAAAATTTTTTTTCAAAGAAAAGTAAAGGCTATTTTATACTTAAGATCAGCAGATACAAGGACTTGTTAAAATTCAAACCCAAAACAACCTTCTGAAACTCTTAATAAGTTCAGTTCGAATTGCCTGAATTCGTCAGTCAGAATGCCGATACGATAGTCATTTTTTCACGTTGTAACATTCCAAGTTCAGTTTCCATGTTCTTTAAATCACTGAAATTGTTTTGACTCCGAGGTTGAAATAAAAACTCCGACGTTGACACAAACCCATTTTTTCCCTTTAATATTGTTACTTTGATATCAGTTTTGATACTTTGATGAATATTTGATTTTTTTTAAAAGTTTGATTTGAAATAAGGAATTTTTCAAAACTTGAATTTTTTTGCAATAAAAAACGAACAAAAATAAACGAAAATAAAAATTCCGAAAAAATAAGTTTTTCGAATAAAAGTAAAGGCCATTTTAAACTTAAGCTCAGCAGATACAAATACCTTTTAAAATTCAAACACAAAACGACCAGAAATTACTATTAAAGAATAAATGAAACCCAAAAACGAATAGAAATTAAATAAACAATCATATCAAAAACATACAACAAGTAATGATAAAAATGAATAAATAGATCTTAAAGCGAGTAATGCTTAGATTAAATATGAAAATCAAGCTTAGGACGAAAAAAATATTTTCCTATTGAAGTACAAATGAAACTTAAAACGAACAAAAATTAAATAAGCAATCAATGCAAACAAACATACAATAGATATTAATGTAAATTAATAAATAAATCTTAAAACGAATGAAACTTAAATTGAAAATGCAAATCAAGCTTGAAACAAACAAAAATCACCACAAACAAGAGTTTGGGTATGACCTCCTTCTCTCAATGTAAAAGTCTAAAACCTACTGCGTCATTGGCGCTTTACTGAAAACTATAAGCGTCTTGAACAGTCTTGGTAAGTATTAATAACATCAAATTGAATATTTGATGTATAATGATATTAATTGTTGAAAGATCCATCAGTTCAAGGATTTATTTCGCTGTAATTGTATTTTTATTTTCAAGGCTGTAAGAACTGGAAAAGAAAGTATTTGTAGTATAATCCGTTTTCGGTTAAGCGCCAATGACGCAGTAGGCTTTTGGTTATTATTTACAGTTAGGAAAGGAGGCAGTATAAAATCACTTGTTTGTAGAAAACTATATTAGTCTTTAACAACTTTAAAAAGAGCTAATAAATTAAACTGAATATTTGATGTATAATGATATTAATTGAAAGCTCATCAGTTCAAAATGTTATTATAATTTAAATGTTTATTTTCAGAAATAAGTACAAAAGAAAATATTTGTCACAAAATTGGTTTTCCGTAAAGCGCCAATCATCGTAAAGCGCCAAGCGCCAATTTCCGTAAAGCGCCGTTCATCCAGATAAATGTTTTTACTTTTATAACTTTAATCAATCAAATAATTTTAACATTTTGATTACTAAATATCAGTATATGTATATTAAACTGACAATGCACATTCATTTGTATTTTTTTCAGTAAAGTAAAAATTTTGTTCTTGCCTTGGGAATGCATAGAGGTTTTGCGCCCAACTTATGGTAATTTCTACTCTTTTTGAGTTTGACTCGGTTAATTATTTTAATTTCTGTTCGTTTTTGGTTTCATTTATTTATCGATGCTGATTTTGTGGTAGTTTCAAGCTTGGTAGAGTATTTGATTTTATTTTCGCTAATTTTTTGTTTAATGGAGTTCTTTACTTTTCTTTGAAAAAAGTTATTTTGTGGAAAAAGTTTTTTTAATTAATTTCTGTTCGTTTTATATTGACATAGTCTTTTCAGGGAAAAAGAAAATAATAATTAGAATTTTTTCGTTTTTTGAGAATCTATATTTCGGCCTGCTATTTGTATGCCGGAGAAAAATTTTCAGAAATTTTTAACAGCATACACCCTTTTAAAAATCTGGACACAAATAGTATTGTTTAATTTAGTTTTATAACTCTTCTAGTTGACCTGTAATGGAAAACTTGATACCATCCGCAAAAAAGTCTGTTTACTTTCTTTGATAGCTTGGATACACTTACGCTATTTGGATTTGGTTAAATTTTAAGAGCAGAAGTAGCCCCGAAAGTTTGAACAAAAAACCCTCAGTCGTTCTTGGGATACTGTTGAGACGCCTTATTGGGAATTAGAATTAACACAGTGGATTTTGATTTAATCTTAAGGCAGCATTTAGTTTTTAAACATATAAAAATTGGATTTGAGAAAGACTAAAATCTATTCTATAAATCATATACAACAACTTTCTATATAAACCTTATATGCCCCCAGGGCATGACTTACAACCCTTGCACTGAGGGCTCATAGGGGGTTATCATCCTAAACGACCTAATTTCCAGAACTTTCAACCACGTTGAACAAACTGGATATCTCAAAATTTTGATTGGATGTGTTTGGGAAAATGGTGGACGTGAGAAGGACGTTAGTCGCTTTCCAATCCCTTTCAACTATTAAAAAAGGCACTAGCCCTTTCAATTTCCAATTCAATGAGCCCTTTTGAAGTTTCTACGACAACGCTTTCAATAAAAACTTTATATGCCCCCAGGGCATAACTTACAACCCCTGCCCTGAGGGCTGTGGGGGAAGGGGTTGTCATCCATAAAGACCTAATTTCAAAAATTTTTAACTACGTTGAATAAAATGGCTATCTAAAATTTTTGATTGGATGTGTTTTGGGAAAAGGTGGGCGAGAGAGGGGGGTTAGTTGCCCTCAAATAACTTTTGACTATTAAAAACGGTACCAGTCCTTTGAATTTCCAATTGAATGAGCCCTTTTTCAAGTTTCTACGACAAAGATTTCAATAAAAACTTTATATGCCCCCAGGGCATAACTTATAATCCTTCCCCTGAGGGTTGTGGGTGAGTCTCCTCCTTAAAATATGTTTTCTATCTGAAAATCAACTACCCTGAACAAAATGTCTATCTCAAAATTTTTATTGGATGTGTTTGGGGGAATGATTGGTGTGGGGGGGGGGCTAGTTGCCCTCCAATCACTTTCAACTATTAAAAAGGGCGCTAGCCCTTATAATTCCCAGTCGAATGAGCTTTAATTGAAGTTTCTACGACAACGCCTTCTTTAAAAACCTTATATACCCCCAGCGCATAAATTAAAACCCTTGCCCTGAGGGTTGTGGGGGAGTGTCCTCCTCAAGTTATATCTTCTATCCGGAAATCAACTACGCTGAACAAAATGGCTATTTCAAAATTTTGATTGGATGTGTTTGGGGGAATTAAGGGCGTGAGTGGGGGGGGGGCTAGGGGCACACAAATAAAGTGAGACTATTAAGACGGGTACTAGCCCTTTGAATTTCAATGATAAGTAGCCCCTTTTTAAGGTTATACGACAAAGCCTTCTATACAAACATTGTATGCCCCAGGGCATAACTTAGAACTCTTGCCTTGAGGGTTGTGGGGGAGTGTCCTCCTCAAAAACAAATTTTCTATTTGGAAATCAACTACGCTGAACAAAATAGCTACATCAAATTTGGATTGCACGTGTTGGGGGTAATTATGGGCGTGGAGGAAAGGGCTTGTTGACCTTCAGCCACTTTCGACTATTAAAAAGCGCGCTTTCGATTTGACTTTTAAGAAGAATTAACCCGTTTTGAATTATCTACGGCCACACCGTCTCTTAGACTCTTATATGTTCCAAAGCTATAGATTGACTTACGGAACCAGAGGGTTGTGGGGGACTTTCCTCCTCAAAAACATTTTATCTATCTAGAAATCAACTATGCTGAACGAAATGGCTATTTAAAAGTTTTGATTGGATGTGTTTGGGGGAATGATGGGCGTGGGGGGGGGGGCTAGTTGCTCTCCATTCACTTTTGACTATCAGAAAAGGGTACTAGCCCTTTGAATTTCCAATCGAATGAGCCTTTCTTGAAGTTTCTACGACAACGCCTTCTATAAAAACCTTAAATACCCCCACGGCGTAACTTAAAACCCTTGCCCCGAGGGTTGTAGGGAAGTTTCCTCCATAAAAAGATATCTTCTCTCCGGAAATCAACTACGCTGAACAAAATGGCTATCTCAAAATTTCGATTGGATGTGTTTGGGGGAATGGTGGGCGTGGAGGAGGGGGCTAGTTGCCCTCCAATCTTTTTCGACTATTAAAAAGGGTACTAGTGCTTTGAATTTCCAATCGAATGAGCTTGTTTTGAAGTTTCTACGACAACGCCTTCTATAAAAACCTCATATACCCCCCGGGCATAACTTAAAAGCCTTGCCCCGAGGGTTTTAGGGAAGTGTCCTTCTCAAAACCGTATTTTCTATCTGGAAAACAACTACGCTGGAAAAAATGGCTATCTTAAAATTTTGATTGGATTTGTTTGGGGGAATGATGGGCCCGGGGGGGGGGCTAGTTGCCCTCCAATCACTTTCAACTATTAAAACGGGCACTAGCCCTTTGAATTTCCAATCTAATGAGCCTTTTTTGAAGTTTCTACGACAACGCCTATAAAAACCTTATATGCCCCCAGGACATAACTTAAAACCCTTGCCCCAAGGGTTTTGGGGGAGTGTCCTCCTCATAAAGATATTTTCTATCTTGAAGTCAACTATGCTGAACAAAATGGCTATATCAAAATTTGGTTTGGACGTGTTTGGGGGAATGATGGGCGTGGGGGGGTGGCTAGTTGCCCTCCATTTCTTTCGACTATTAAAAAATGCACCAGCCCTTTCAATTTCCAATCGAATGAGCCTTTTTTGAAGCTTCTACAACAACGCCTTCTATAAAAACCTTATATGCCCTCAGGGCATGACTTAAAACCCTTGCCCCGTGGGTTGTGGGGGAGTTTCCTCTCCTCAAAAAGATGTTTTCTATCTGGAAATCAACTACGTTGAACAAAATGGCTATCTCAAAATTTGGATTGGACGTAAAGATATAAAGACATAATGATATTTTCTATCTTGAAGTCAACTACGCTGAACAAAATAGCTATATCAAAATTTGGTGTGGCCGTGTTGGGGGGAATGATGGGCGTGGGGGGGATAGTTGCCCTCCAATTACTTTTGACTATTAAAAAGTGAACTAGCCCTTTCAATTTCCGATTGAATGAGCCTTTTTTGAAGCTTCTACGACAACGCCTTCTATAATAACCTTATATGCCCCCAGGGTATAGTTTAAAACCCTTGCCCCGGGGGTTGTGGGGGAGTGTCCTCCACAACAAGATATTTTCTATCGGGAAATCAACTACGCTGAACAAAATGGCTATCTCAAAATTTTGATTGGATGTATTTGGGGGAATGATGGGCGTGGGGGGGTGGCTAGTTGCCCTCCAATTACTTTCGACTATTAAAAAATGCACTAGCCCTTTCAATTTCCAATCGAATGAGCCTTTTTTGAAGCTTCTACAACAACGCCTTCTAAAAAGACCTTATATGCCCTCAGGGCATGACTTAAAACCCTTGCCCCGTGGGTTGTGGGGGAGTGTCCCCTCCTCAAAAAGATGTTTTCTATCTGCAAATCAACTACGTTGAACAGAATGGCTATCTCAAAATTTTGATTGGACGTATTTTGGGGAATGATGGGCGTGGGGGGGTTAGTTGCCCTCTAATCACTTTCGACTATTAAAAAGGGCACTAGACACTCCAATTTCCAATCGAATGAGCCTTTTTCGAAGTTTCTACGACGACTCCTTCGATACTAAGTGCCCGGGTATGGAGAAACAAGAAACAAAAACAACACATTGTGCCCACATTGAAATCAACTACGCTTAACAAAATGGCTATCTCAAAATTTTGTTTGGACGTATTTGGGGGAATGATGGGCGTGGGGGGGGTAGTTGCCCTCCAATCACTTTCGACTATTAAAAAGGGCACTAGCCACTCCAATTTCCAATCGAATGAGCCCTTTTCGAAGTTTCTGCGACGACTCCTTCGATACTAAGTGCCCGGGTATGGAGAAACAAAAAACGAAAACAACACATTGTGCCCACATCGAAATCAACTACGCTGAACACAATGGCTATCTCAAAATTTTGATTGGACGTATTTGGGGGAATGATGGGTGTGGGGGGGGGGGGGGTTAGTTGCCCTCCAATCACTTTCGACTATTAAAAAAGGCACTAGCCACTCCAATTTCTAATCCAATGAGCCCTTTTCGAAGTTTCTACGACGACTCCTTCGATACGAAGTGCCCGGTAATGGAGAAACAAAAAACAAAAAACAAAAACAACACATTGTGCCCACATCGTTCTTTACTTTAGGCAGCGCTAACGCGCTGTCTATGATTTCTGGTCGTTTTTTGTTTTATTTTTAAAAGGTATTTGTATCTGCTGAGCTTAAGTTTAAAATGGCCTTTAATTTTCTTTGAAAAACTTATTGTTTCGGAAAGTTTTTTTTTTAATTAATTATAGGAAAAACGGAACCGAATAAAGCAGTTTGTGGCGATGACTAGTCAGGTGTCCGAAGCTTTGGGTCTACACTGTTCACTTTCCACTTTATTTCACATTATAACTTCATATAAAACGCAAGGCTTCTCGTAGCTAGCTGCCTTTCCACAAGTTCCGACTTTCTATCTGATCAATTGCGAAGAGGTCAAAATGGATGTCTGTTTCCATTGTTTTTAAGTTTTTCGGGATTGTTAGGCGGAAGGATCTTTCCATGGAGGAATTTTTCGTTGAGGAAGGGAATTTTCCATGGACGGGAAACAGGATTTCCCGGCATTATTTGAAAAACGATAAGCGATTAAATAAAAAAAAGTTTTTTCAACTGAAAGTAAGGACCAACATTAAAACTTAAAACGAACAGAAATTTTTAAGCATATGAAGACGTTATACCATCCTTAGTACCTCGCTCTTTACGCTAACGTTTTTTTAGAACTTTTAAAAAAGCTTATTATTATAATTAAACGGAGCAACAAATAATTGGAACAAAATTTTAAACTTTAGCATTAAAGATCGAAATATTGAGGAGGGGGCAGCCCTCTCATATCCGTAATAATTACTGTTCGTCTGAAGTTTTAATGTTGCTCCTTACTTTAAAAAACTTTTTTTCAATTTAATAATATTAAAAGGCCCTACATCAACAGAAAGTATTCAAAAAGTACCACTTTGAACAACAAGTATTAAAAGTAGTACTTTTGTACTAGCCTTGGCAACCCTGCTTCTGACAAATGAAATGAATTAATTCATTCATTGCAATCTTTACTTGATTATTGAGGTTCTGGGAGGTGCGTCATCTGAATTTGATATGGATTCTATATAAGGCATTGCATGGAATAAAATTTGCATATTTTGTTGAATGAAGGATAAATAATAGCGTATTCATAAAAAAAAAATATGGTACTGGTGCATTATATCTAACCCAGTGCTGTAGACTGTACAAGAAAACCAGACAGGAAACCAAACAAACGGGTATTTGCTAGATAAATTGATCGCAAAGCGTGGTTTCTCATTGAGTTTACAATATTTAAACTGTTGTTACTTGGGGTTTGGGGGGGGGAGGTAACTGGGTTATGTTATGTATTTAATATATGCTATTCTATAGCCCCCCCCCCCCTAATGTGCAAATATATAGCCCAAATTTGCTTATAAACTATTATATATTCATCCTATTTTATTTTATTTCATTAGCATTAACCAAATTTGACTTCTTTTGTCTATAGTGCTGGGTGAGATAAAATGCACAAGTAGCAAACATATTTTTGCTTAAAGTGGTCGCAGGGGGCTAACAAGAATCTGGGACACATATGAAGATGAGGTACGAAGGAAGGGGATGAGGTCTGAGGGGGGATCTGCCCCCCAGGTTTCACGGGAAATAGATTTAACTGCATGTCAAACTAATTTAGCGACAAAGAAGCGACGTTGACGAAATCAAGATATGGAAAAATGCATGAGAAATACATTATTTGGGCTGTATATCTGCACATTAGGGGCTGGGGGGATTAAAGTAAACTGAAGTGCTTTTAGGAATGACATAAGTACGCCTTTTAGCATTTTTAAAGTTATTTTCAAAATATTATAGTGTTTGCTTGTCAAAAGCCGCAATTGTACGCTGATAATAGTTTGTAAGTTACCCCAGGTGAAATGACTTGTATAAGTCTGAAAGGTTATGCTTAACGTAACTTAGTTTAACCACTTAGTAAAAAAAAATTACTTAGTGTTAAAGCCGTTTATTTTTTCTGTCAATCAATTCATTGCATTTGCATGTGATATAGCCACAAAGTTAGGAGCGCTCAGACTGGTTTATCAATACTTGTACCGTAACATATTTATTGCACATCCAGTCTATAATGGTAGAAGATAAGTTGGTTTTTGTAAAATCTTTCAAAGTCTCAGGAACTACAGTAGTTGACATATTGTTCAGGTAATTTCAAAACAATCAAATTACATGATGTGGAATCTATTTATATTCTTTCAAGTGCATGTTCTACTTTTTCTCAGCTCCTTAGGTGATCTCCCTGAGCTCCTTAGTACCTCTGATCAGACTAAAAATCATGTTTATAATATAAATCATACTAAAATTCATTTTATCCCATCCTGTGAGGTCAGACATCAACCGTATAACAGCAGATCGTATGGCATGGAATATGATGCCTGAATCTGCTCGAGGATGTCACTCATTTGCCTCCTTCAAAAAACATATTAAAAATTGTTGGTTTCTATATCATTTTTTTTTTTTGTCTAGGATTGGATTTATTGAAGTCTGTTTTGTTTCTATTTATTCATATTTTTTTATTCTTTCCTCTTTTTTTTCTTCTTTCCTTGTTAGTGTTTAATAACTCACGTGTCCTTTGATTTATCAATGAAAATGTTTACCATTTAATGTATGTTCATCCCATTTCAATCACAAATGTATTTTCATCACAAATGGAAAGGCAATATGATCCAAAAAATTATTTATTGTTCACAGATATAAAATTTTTAATTCAACATCTAGAATTAAAACGTACAACACACAACATTAACATTTTTATTAAACTTTGCAAGCTAATCGGAGAAAAAAAATTGCCAGTGTAACGTTTACACCCAAATATTACACCATTTACGCCCGTTACTCCCATCGGGTGCAACATTTAAACCCGTTACATCCATCGGGTGTAACAAATCAATACAATTTTTTTTCATGCTTTGTGTCTTTATTGAAACCCCCATACCCCTTTCTGTATGCCCTGTAGGTTTAAGCTAATTTGAGAAAACTAAACTTGCTGATACCCTCTCAGGCGTCAAATATTGATGCAAACACGCTTGAGAATACTTATCTACCTCGTAGAATCCGTGTAAATTTCTAGTCAATCCGATATGAAAAAAATTTTTGGCTTTTTCCTGGGCCTCAAAATCGATACAGCTAAAACTAGTTTCAAATTTTTGAGGGTATAAATTATGTTTGCTTCCTTTATGTAAAATTCTGTTTCAAGTGCTGTGTATTATTTTTTTTTTTGAGTTGTTTAGAATAAAAAATTAAGAATAAACTAAGTTTTGCATCGTTAATTAAGTTCGAATTCCCACAGGCTTGAACTCATGAATCTTCAAAACATTTCAAGAGCACCCAACTACTTCAGACCATAAACACAATGAATGATAGGCTATAGAATATCAGACGTAGAAAAATATTACACCTAATTTGCGACAGCAAGGTTATTCTGGCGCAGTTTCCTCGCAATCCGGAAATATCTATTTTTGGTTTTAGAAATTTGCGTTCGGGAAAATATTTTGGCCCGCTTTCGGTCCCGATTTAACCCAGAACAAACTTTTAGTAAGTTCACCTTAGCTAAGAGACTTACGGCTAGGTTTCAAACCGAATGACGACACCAAATAATTGGGGCTCGTATTACCCCTCCCCCCTCCAGAAAAGGACAAGGTCTTTTAGCCAAGCAACGATACATGAAAGTTTCAAGCCCAGAATATTCTAATGAGTTTCAAAAAAGTTTTCAGCCCGGTTCTTGGGGTCCATGCTCCCAGTATATATTTTTTGTACATTAGGGACCCATTTCCCCAGAAGCTTACAGATGCAAGTTTCTGGCTGTTCGAAAAAAAAAAATGAGATTTCTTAGCCCTATTTCGGGGAGCTACTATTTTTTCTTGTGAATTTGGATCCTCTTGGGCTAAGTACTTAATGATATAAGTTTTAGCCTGATCATAACAAAAACAAAAATGGTCCTTTTCAATCCCCATTTTTAGGGATTTTGTCTACAAGATTTATTTTTATTGTAGGGTTCCCTTAGCCCAGAGACTTGCAGCTGTATGGTGTTTTATCACCAACCCTTTTCAAAATTTGTATTTCTACTATTCTGGAAAAGATTTCAGGCACTTAAGTAGAATGGCCCCTATTGACCCCACGAGTACAATACCCCTTCGAATCCCGATCCGGACACTTTTTTTAAAACTCCCGTACGAACACCATATATGGGCATAGCCCCCCTAGGGAGAACACGTCGTTAATGGGGTCAATGACCTCTTTTTTCCAAGGTCTCTTTCTCCAGGTGTGTTTTTGGCACGCTCTCAGCGAATGTTATGATCCAGAAATAGTATTTGATGTTGTTTCCGAGGCAAATGTCAAGGTCAATGTTGTTGTTGTTGTTGTAAGTGCACGCTCTCAGCGAATGTTATGATCCAGAAATAGTATTTGTTGTTGTTGCTCGAGCCAAATGTTATGAGTTTCCCGGAAACAGTTAGATCACGTGTTTCCTTCTCAGCCAATCAGAGGGCTTGTTCACATATTAGTGGCGGAGTGAATATAAGGAAAGGGTTTTTGACATAGTTTTATTAGTCTGTGAATAGAATTCAAGGAGTGAGAAGAACAGTTTGACTTTACTCATTTGGATATATATTTGTGTTGACGATGGCGATGAGTGGAATGTTTACACTCTTAGAAGTTGATAGTGGATTTGATGATAATAGTACAAGGGCACCAAGCATTGCGGTGGAAATTACGAAAGGATCGCGGCTTTGTCCGGAATGGGATGCGGTATATGCGAAATATGTGATATCCTTGAGCAAATTTAAAATGGAAGATCAATTATGTTTCGCCGCTAAAGTTGATATAGCACTTGTGAATAGACTTCAATGTGCTTTAAGTGCATTAGTGAAACATATCGAAGACAATAAACAGTATCACTAATTGTGCATGCTCTGTATTATTGACGTTGTTGTAATTATTCAATAAAATTGTTTCAAAATCGAAAATGTTTTCTTTCCTTTCTGGTTGGGGCTGACGAATCAGGGTCAGTCTAGAGTCAGCAGTCAGAGTGAAAGGTTTGAAAAATGAATAAATTTGAGAAAGAGAGAATTAGATCAAATCTAGTGTTTATGGAAAAACATTTGATTTTAGATGATGATTTTCTCAAGTTATCTCTTAAACGCAGGATATTCTCTGGTCATGGAACACTTGACAATATAATGAGGAGTGATTCTCCCCCATTGGTCTATTGCATGAAACTTTTAAAATGTGATTCAAATGCTTATAGTCAATTTATTGATATATTAATTGGAACAAAGCAGAATCATATTGTGGATATACTTTTGAAATCACTGCCAATGGATTCAATGTAGATGGCTCCTCCTTCGAAAGAGGTAACGTCACAGGACTACTCCTCTCCCCCATTTCCCTCCACCTTGAATTTATCGAGCGAGGATGATCAGTTTCGTTTTAGCTGTGAGTGAGTTGACATCGGAAACTGAAAAATGTTCTATATATGTCCATTGTGCTTGTACACTCTTGGCAGTTGGACTCAGTGTGAGAATTGTACAATTATTGATGACTATAATGAAAAGTGTAAATTATGTAATCCTTGTAAATTACATAGGGGCTATGCAGTACAAATTAAAGGATGTAATTCATGTCTTGAGGAGGTGTGTGACTCTCACCCAAGAGGGCACCTGTGCTCCAATTGTCACCATTATAAATGTGATCGGTGGGAGAATACTTACCCCGCTATGATTGGAAAGAATCCTAAACGTGATTTTAGTTTATTTCTACGAGATTGGTATCGTCGTGGATTTAAATTATTCTGGGAAGAGGAATCTGGTCTACGATTCAACTGTTGGGGTAACAAGACAATTTGGTTTCTACGTCATCGCTGTGATGACACTGCCTACTATGACTATAAACCAAGTGATTTTTATTTGGCTGTGACCGAATGTGATTCACCATTTGAAAACACTGTATGTGATATTGCTTCAAATAGACAGATTGAAACTCGTGAATTTCATGATATGAATGCAAATAGTATCATTGACTATACAAAGAGATATGACAAGAGTGAAGTTACATTGTACTGTAGAAAATGTGACCCTGACTTTGCAGTCAATCAAGATCAATATACAGTGAATCCAGATGATTTACCAGCATTAGTGGTTCAAGACAGTTGCCTATACATCGAAGATGTAGAAATCTAAAGTGAATATTTAAAGACATTGTTGTATATATATATATGCGTTTTATTAATAAACAAATTCAAAAATATTTTTTAAGCACTTTACTCGTAGGGCACTGAAATCAATACTATATAGGTCTGAAAGGATATTTTCCACTAGAAAGTCATTCAGACGGGGATTGTCAACATAAATGTGGAGAAACTGCTTTTAAGTATAGCCACGACATCGGAACACAAAATATAGTAGTGCATGGAAGCCACAGCTTTTAGTCGTTAGATCGTGCACCCTCTTCCGATTTTGAATAATAGTTTTCCCACTGCTCTCAATATAGTTGCTGATGTGGGGTGTGTAGAATGTATAGGGTAGACCAAGAGGATAAAAAAATTCAATCGTCTGCTTTGTTTGATAGATGCACAGCCAATGAGCCTTCAGCACAGTCGACGGACTGCTATTAACAATAATCGAGGTATTGTTCGCGCTTTGAATTTTTCCGAGAAAGTCCGAGGGCAGACAATAGGATTTGTACTGGAACATGTTGGGGTCCATACTAATTACATTGATTATTTGACTGGTGTTCATGGTGCCGAGTCTAGTAGAACACTGCCTTCAGGAGTGATTTCACAATAGATTTAACATTTATTTAGTGAGATTAGTGCAATACTCTCAGCCAATGGGTTGGCAAATGTACACTCTAAACGCACACTCCCCGTACGTACTATACTCATATCCTGTGTACCAGACAAATCCAGTACAATGATACCATGTGTTTTAGAAACCATATCTTCGGTTATACCATTTTCAAATAGTTGAGAGTCATGATCTAGGGTTTGCATGGTCAACTCGTACAATATTCTATACGATTTATCAAAAGATAGATTGTAGAGTGGGATGCCATTTACTTTGCACACAAGAGATGAAAGTCCAAACATCTCGAATTTATGTGGACATTCAGTCCATAATCCTATTGCACTGTCACTCTTTACAAATGCCAAAGCAAGTTTTGACGGAATTTCACCATTGATAAAGGATGAATCAGTGAAGGTGCGTGAGCCCATTGCAATATGACGCTGATTGGTGATTGTATGAGGAACAAGTAGTTTAATATTGTTGCCATTGGCTCTCAGTTTTTCCACGGCCAAAGCAACAGAACTCATGACCTGTTGTTTGCGTACATGAAGTAGTGCCGAGGTGAGGGAGAGACTTACATCAGGATTGACAGCAAGTTCTTTCCTCAATATGAAATTGGAGGGTGCAAGCGTTAGTTTTATATCCACTTTAACATTGGGCGGCAGCCATTGGGGTATATTAAATATTTCATGATATATTTTTCCAACTAGATTTAACTCACTAGTTGTAGCATTTTTAAGTGCATCTGTAGTATCAGTATTAGTAATATATTTATATCCTTTGGAGATGCCTCTCAAGTCATTGTATGACTTGGGTGTCATCAGCATGAATTGCATATAGCTTGTATAATTTGAGTGATTGTTGCTTGTGCTCACCAGCGTGCCATTGATGTAGACACTAATTTGACGAAATAAATTATGTAATATACAATTTTCATAGGATATTCCATCGGCCCGAATTGGCATTGTATTATCGGATTTCCGGACTTTCAATTGTAAATCTAAAAATGTTGAAGACATATCCATAAATTAGTCTTAATTGGAATAAATTTGAAAGTGGAAATTATCTGACAGCGGTTGTTGTGGATATAATTGTTCATAATAACCATGCTTGACACTCACATCAACATTTTCGGCATTGAATAGATTCAATGAGGCGGTGATTGAAGGTTGAGAATCCTTGTGCGGTAGGTAGGACATTTTAGGAGAAGAAATCTAGTTTCTATCTAACAATTTTCTTTCTGGGGCTTCTGTTTACAGCACGTGTCGGCTTTTTCCTTCTTTTCTTTGACATGAAGGATGATGTCTTTCGTTTCCAACCTGAGCAGAGACTGATGAGTTATGCGTTGCTTCTTGACCTTCTCAAACTTCTATCATTCCTTTCGCATTCCTTAACATGGGCTAAAACAATAGGACTAAGATTTTGCGAAGTACATTTTTTTAAATCAATAAAAGAGCTCCTATCGTGTAGTCTAGAGAATGCAGAATATGTTGCAGCCGGTACAAGATATTTTCTAGCCATTGGTAGTGAAGAGCGAAACAGCCTAGCAAACCAACTGCCAAGACCATAGCCAGACATTGACGAGCGACCTTTGTAATTGTCCATTCCATTGCCCAGTTGTCTTGGGCCAAGAGTATTAACATAGCAGTCAATATCAGGACAAGTGAATACCACTTTTTTATTAGACATCTTGCTTTTGAACGATGGGTCGAAAATGGCATGTAATCACAGCCAAACCTTTTGACATTGCTATGGGATCACCCAATTCGGTTCTTAGTGTTAACTGACAGAGTTCCAAATAGGAAGTGTTTACGGGAATATACTGAAGATGCTTTATATTGTAGTGGTGAATGTGCTCTTGATTGGTTTTTCGTTCAAGAACTCGTAGGAGGGGAACATTTGAATTACCAACCCGAGATGTTTCCACAAATAAAGCGTAGAGAAATATACAAGTGTCTGTGGAGAAGGCAGGCAGATAGTCAGGGAAAATGAAATTAGTGTTTCCGGCACTTTTACCACTGATTATATTGAGCTTAAAGCCAAGAATATCCTTTAGATTATCGTTGAGAATAACCTTTTCACTGGCAATAGGTGACCTAATGTAGATCTTGCCCTCCTCCTTTGAATAGTTGAAATGAAAAGCTCCCTTTTTACGAGCGGAAATTCTTTTATTAATAGAACGACATAAATCGTTCATACAGGTGAGTTCCTCGTAGGGTAATTCAATATATGGATAATCCATCCAATTGATTTTTTTAATTTGTTCTTGATCACCTGTTTGTGGAGGCGGCTAATCATAGGGTCTAATTTTTATTTCAAATTTATGATCCTTTCTCAGGATGTCGTAGGTATTTTTGAGAATACAGTCGACAAGAGCCACTTCATACTTTCCCTCGAATTTGATGGTGGGGGAGAGTTTCGTCCAAAAATCACTTGTTCTATTCAAGTCATTGTAGAGAGGATCAGAAACATTGGACATAAAAGTCACATAGAAATCATTGGGCATTGTCAATGTTATCAGCACTGACCCAAGAATCAAAATCTGAGTTGTATCCTAACCAGCGAACAAGCAACTGTCTCTTGCCATGGCGTGTACGACTCTTTAATATCTTTTCAATTTGATAAATTTCGCTAATGTTTCTAACTTTTTGCAGTTCATATTCATAAAAACCGCCAAGAATCTCGTCATCTTTGGTGTCTCGCAGTCGATATGTCGTGGGTTCGGTGTCCAGGATTTTGAACACTTTAAAAAGTTCAGTGCTCCATAAATAATTCCCCTTTTCAAAAATATTGGTGGTTCTATTAATTCGAACAGTATCACCAACATTGAATTTCTTCTTCACATTTTTTTTCTCTTTTTCACCATTGGAGTATTGCTTTAGAAAATCATCAAATGTATTTTCATTGTAGTGAACATCCCTAGGGATTGAGTTGGACAGAGATCGATGGGGTCAATGGTTGTATATCTGCATGATTTTATCTAAATCATGAATAAAAGCCGATGTATTTTTCAGGGTACAATATCTTGAAATTAATAGACGAATCGTTCTTATTAATCGTTCAGCCAATGCAGCCTTTATCGGGCTGTGACTATGATAAACTATTGTATTATATTTCAAAAGAACCTTTTGCACATGGGGATTAACAAATTCACTGCCACGATCCGATTGAATTTTTCTATATGGATCCTGTTCTAGAATACTTTCAATGGCCCGAGCAACTTCAACACCTCTCTTTGACCGCAGTGGAATGGCATAGGCATAGCGACTAAAGACACTGATTGCCACCAGAATATATTTGTAGGGTGCATTGTGACGCCGTTGAATTGCGTCTAGAGTTAAAAGATCCGCTTGCATTATATGCGGAGGGAAAAAGGCTTTAGTTTTTCGATTTTTTTTACCGCAAAGCCTATGATTCCGATGCAGTGTCTAACTCGATTCCTTTTCTAGATACTCTTTTGAATTTTTCAATGTGGTGGTGACAGAGACAGCTTTGGAAAGCGTTTTGGGAGAACTTAAACTTCCCGTCTCACCAATATTTTGATAAACACCTTTCAGAACTTCATCCATTTTGAGCGTAAACACGTAGTGTAATGTCCACTCCCCTTTTGCGCACTGGAGGGTGAATCAATTCGTCTTCGCTTTTGACTAGCAGCCACAGGTGTTGTAAAATCAGTGGTGCTGATAATATTTTCAAATATTTAATCTTCTTCTTCTTTTTTAAATGATATTGTTGGTGGTGTTGGAGGAGGAGGACTATATTCTCTTAGTTTCTTTAGAATTTTCTTATTGCCAATAAGACTTTTGGGAAAGTTTGATACATACAGAAAGGTGTATAGATTATTGTCAAAGGATATGAGTCCTTTACGATTCGTCACCATGTCACAAATTAAATAAACTAGATTATAACTTTTTCCATGAATTATAATTCCTTTCCCTGTGCTATCGACTTGAACTTGATCGCCAGTTTCCAACATGAGATAAGATAATACTCTTTTACTCTGTTCTCGATAGGTGAGTGGCAATAGGTTTCCAATTTTTGATACAATTGAATTCAATTCCTTCTCCTTTGATTGCAGTGCTGCAGAATCTTGAGGAGATGTTCCCTGTTTAGAGGGATCAGTGGCGGTGACGGTGGGTCTCTCACGATAAGGTTTATGCTTGTCCATACGTCGCAACGCATCTTGAAGTAAAATCAGTTTTTCGTCATCGGCAATATTCTCATCGTTAATGAATTTGCTTAGATTGTCTTCAAAATGTTCGACGGGCGAGAGGACAAGTTCAAATGGTGTCAATTTATAGGGTTTTGCCATTTTCTAGAGAAAACTGTTTGCAAGTCCTACAATTATTGGCAGTAAAAGTGTGAAAAAGGTACCGCCCGCTTGAAGGAGCCGTGTTGTTCTTAAATTTTTTACCTTGTTTTTACAAGCCAAGGCGCATACAGTGGAACGATGTTTCTTTGTCTGTTGTCTAACACCTTCTGGCAGTTGAACATTTCCACCAATTGGATTGATACGAAGTTCAGCGAAGGCACTAATGAAATTATTGTCGAAACTAAGTTTGATCATGGCCTTCCTTCATAGAGGTTTTGAAATACTTAAAACGGAAAATAAATGCCACTGCTCATCTCCCCCCGCCAGTGTCCTAATGGCGACTAATAGCCTTTTCTACCGGAAAATAATTCACCGGAAGATATACTGTAATTTCATTGTCGAAAATGTCGGTGACTACACTTAGATCCTCGGGTGTGCTCTGATTAAGATACAGCAAAATGTAACCGTAGGTCTTGCTAGTCGCCTGAGTGTACGCTGACAACAGAAATTTAGGGGCACCGGGGTATATATGTTTATTGAGAGTTTTTAGCGAGCTATAATCACGAACGACTCGATTAGATAATATAGATGGTGCAATTCAAAGCAAGGGTTTGCATACATTTGCTCTGATGAAACAGATTGTGTAGAAACAGAGTAACAGAAATGTGTTCATGGTGGGAGCGAACGGTGAACAGTTGTAGCATTTCCTGCGAGAACTGTTCAATGGATTCAGCCAAATTATCAATAATCAGCCATGAGTTCGGTTCAATACTATTGAAAACATCAGGTCCCCGTATGAATTGTATTGGTATGGTTGTGGCAATAGCTTTTATTTTATCATAGGACTCCTGCCAAATACTATAGCAATAGTAGATTTTTTTCGGCTTTTGCAAAAACATTTTATCTCAATTTCGAATTATTTTAGCTAAAAGTGTTGTTTTCCCCGATATTGAGGGACCACACAGAAATGATCTGAAGGGTGTTTTAAATTGATACATGCTGCTGTTGGGGACAACAGTCGGACTATGACTAACTGTAAATCATATGTGGTCAATGAATAAGTAGTAATTTCCCCATAGATCTATCTATTCAAGAACAACAAAAACAATATTTCACAGCAGCATTTATTTCGGCATTGCATGAAAACAAATATTTGTTCAACATGAACAACGATAAAAATAAAACACTTGTTCAACAAGAGCAGTTGACAAAATTTCATGGTCAACATGAAAACTCTCTTTTTTCAACATGAACTCGGCAATGACAACACTATATCAGAAAACACTTTTATCCATCATCAGCACTTATTGTCTTTAAAAAACACTTTTTGTCCATCATCAAAACTTTTCTGTACAACAACAACAACAGCACTTATTGTCTTTAAACACATTTCAATAAAAAAAAAAAACAAAACACTTTTCTATACAACGACAAAAAAAACAGAAAAAACTTGGAACATGAACTAGCACAGTTGAACATTACAGTGAATTTAAAGGAGGGAGATCCCCCCCCCACCCCCAGGGCCGTGGGGCCGAAGGCCGGCCGGCCGCGGGCGGGACCCCCCCCCCCCCCTGGGCGGCCACGGGAAGGGTCCCCCCCCCGGAGCAGTGGTGGAAAAAACAATAGTTGTCGTCACTGCTACGGGTTAGTGGATGGGTTAGTTGAGGTTAGTTAATTTATGAACGGGTTGGAGATGGTTAGTTTGGGTTAGTTAATTTATGAACGGGTTGGTGGTGGTGGTGGTTATTTGGTTGGGTTTGTCAGGTTAGGTTAATTTATCCAGACCAAGTTGATTACGATAGTCAATGCATTCAACTTGGTCTGAAATAAGGTAGTGGTCGTGGGGCAGGACAGTCACACCATTATCGAGCACAAAGACTTTGTCGGATATACACGACATTTCATTCTTTTCCACTCTCACAGTATAATGTCTATACTGTAGAGAGCTAATTGCAAGCACCTGTGTTATTGCCACTAGGCTGCTTTTTACAAAGTCTCTATAAATACTCATGTTCAAATTGTTCTTTACAAAATGTGTAGGCACCCTTTTACACGCCTTCTTTTCATCCCCACTATGAGTTTCAACGCAATAGACTTTGCGTCCCAGGAACACCCCCCTGGATATCAAATCACTCCCCGTCTCTGATTTTAATTTTAATAGTTGGTTGGGGGCTTGACGTTTCACCAGCTCGGGGTAGAGGGATGGATTCCAGTTGGTGAAATCCATCCGTGAGCTGATGTGCACCCCATTTTGAAAATCACCAAATAAATCATCAGTTCAATGTATATATACCAGCATAAAATATTTAACCCCCTCGTAAAATCGTACCACCCCCTCCCGTGGCCTTTGCACATTGCACACATTGTAAAAAAACGACAACATGAGCTTTTTTGAAATTTCTAGTACTGAACTGCCGCCTGCAATATTCTTGTTCAGTACCACATTTCGCTTTCGCCTCTGTAGAAGAACCATACCAGTCTCTATGCTCGTGAACGATGTAAAATTGGGGTCAGCAATATTCGTGCACACTCTAGAGGGTCAGTCACGACGTCGCAGCGAGATCTATTACGTACCCTTTCACACATTTTGCCAAACGCTGAATTTAGAATGAGCTTATACATTTCCTTCTCCACCTTTGAATTTGCCCTAGAGCGTTTATCGACAAAAGTATCGATAAACGTTTTCAAGTAGGGTCGCTGATTGAACTGCAGGACCCTGTGTCTTTTGGTGATTTTGAAACCATTGCTCACCATCCAGTGCAAAAGCACATGGTGAACAACGATATTCTCCATAGGGTCCAAATCAGCAATCAGTTTTTGTTTAGAGGGAGTCCATTGCATCCCCATATCCTCAAACAATGATCGATTGTAGGGGCTCAGCGATCCCCTGCTCACGGGCCGATTGATACAGGGAAAGACAAAATCTATGACTGAGTCGTGAAGCGCCAGTGGAATATGACCGTCAACTTCAAAGAACCATCCTTGTGGCCCATTGTCCTCGACGGTGGTAATGTCGGGGAACTCACAAGGATTCTCAAGCCATTGATAGTTCCCACACGGCAAAGAGTAGTGGGACAGTGCCGAGGGGTATAATAAGATCTTGTCCAAGAGCACTACATTTGACTTTACAACGGTGCTATGCCTGCTTAGATCGATTGACAAGATACGGTTCCCATGAAAAACATACCCTCCACTCATTGAACGCTCTAAAAAAAGGTGTTGATATACATCTGTGATTAGGCCTATTTCCTCCCTGCTAATTTTTAAAATTAAATCCATCACTAAATGGTGTGTAGAAAAATAACAACCTATATCTAACCCGAACTCTGAATAGATTTTGTCTGTGTTCTTACAGACTATATCCAACAGAGTTAGAACGTCACTGGCCAAGTACAGTCTACAATAATCCCACCCATTTTTACAATCCCCCTTGGGCCACACCTTCTTGGCAAACTCATACTCCTCGGCTGTGCATTCACTGTTGGTCAGTGAATTGTAAAAAGCTTCAATTGGAGGTAGTTTCACCTCACTTAAGCGTGCGCCAGAACAGTAATAGTCGTATGCGTATACACCTTTGCAGGTCAACAGATCAGACATTGCACCGTCTGAAAAGCTTTGATTAATTAATTTACATCCGTAGACAGTGTCGCTCTCCTGCGCTTGAAACACGTGACTCTACGCTGTGGGAAAAAACTAACAGCCCAAAAAAACCTGAATTGAGCACTAAATACACGCTAATTTTACTCTAACTGCAAGTTAATCCCACTAACAACCAAAGTTTCGGCCAAGGAGAGAATACTTTTGCTGATACTTAAATTATACGCCATTAGCCAATCTACTCCCCCTCCCTCCCTATGCATCCGTTTCCCTGACGTTCAAATAAAGTTTAAGTCAGCCATATAAAGATGGATGCACACAGGGATAAAAAAATGTTGTATCAAAGTTAAATTAAACGATTGATGCGCAACTCCCCTAAAATTACTACCCCCCGAGGATATTTCCTGCCACAAGTGATTATGATCTCTGACTTTCCCCCTCCCCCCGCGTGTCCCTTTAGTCCCCGTATCCACCTCGACAAACTCTCACTTACATAGCCAACATATTTTTTGATTTTTAATCGCGAGAAGATCCTCTGCGGACAACACCATTGGATCATGCGTATTTCTCAAACGAGAAATAGCACCATTAGCCGTGCCAATCAGTTTAGTCAGTGCCTTGACCATGTACTCCCCCTCATCCAATGTTTCTACTATTTCTAACAACCGCATGGTGTTAGAACTATCTCTTTGTGCGTGGGCATAGGGCACTGCAATAGCCTGATGTTCTTTGACTCGGTTTGGAAATTTGTGGTCGTTCACCTTCACCAGCTTAGCTTCACAGTCTAAAGATATTTTGTCGCACTGGAGAAGGGTGTTTTGGAAATTTTAGAATCGTAGAATGGCCCTATCCCCTGAAACCGTTTCCACTGTCTGGTAGCCGTGCCGTCTACAATAACTCATATGATTTTGCAACTTTAATTCAGTCCAAAATCTAGAGAGGCATGTTGGACAGTAGAAATGGGCACTCTGGTTCTTACCCTCTCCCAGAAGTCTACTGATGTCTGTAATCGGATTAAAATGGCCAATTGAATGGATAGGGTCATTAGGGGGTGTGTATAACAACCAAACCAAGTGTTTAATTAAATCAACTGACGGGCTCTTTACGGGGAAGACCACCCCCTTCTTTTTAGAGCGAATCCCATATTAAAATTCAGTTTCAAACTGTACCAAAGTAATGTCAATATTTAAGTGAGCATTTGCACTTTCAAAAATGTCTATGAATTGTAGAGTTACTGTGTATTTCCTTTCGAAACATGAGAAATCGACAATGGGAAAATTAGACCCGTCCTTCCCATGCATAGCCCAATTGTCTAAATTCGTCTTGGTAGCGTCATCTGCTAGAGGCTGAAATGCTGATATGAGGAAAGCGTATCTGAAACACATATGACCTGTTTCAAAACAAATCCGCTGGACACCACGACAACCTACTAGATCTGGATTATAATTTAAAACTACTGCCCTTGGCCCACCTGCCCCCCCGCTTAAAATAAAATCTTTCTTAAATTTACAAATATTAACACTTAAATTTTCAACAAAAAGAACTAGAGACCCACTACCTTTTTCATTAAAGTTCTCAAGATGCGTTATAATTTAATCTACCCAATCTATGAAAGCACCCTCAAAATTTTCCAAATTCGAATAAACCAAACGTATCTCGGACTGTACATAATGATAATAAACTTCACTTTTTCCCTCATTTAAATAGAACACTTTTAAAACAATAGAAACCTTAATTGATTCCCTCCCCCACAATTGATTTTGGTTCTCCAGAAGTGCACGAATTTTATCTACATAGGCATGCACAATTTCTATGGGGTCAAAAACAAATTTTTCCCCCATAAGTGAATTATAGGGGTCCCCAAACATTGCAGTGTAAACATCTATTGCATTTAAAGTTATGTTGGCCAATTGAAAATCGGGGGGAGTTGTTCCCCCCTCCCCCTCGGGGCTATTATACCCTCCCCCCACGTGTTAAACAAAAAATTGTGAATGCTCCACTTCAGTTGTTCGAAGTGGACTCGTTAGGGTATTGAAGGCTGGTGGAGGAGGAGGAGAAGGGTTCCCAGTTAATTCGTGTGTAAAATCCTCCAAAGGCTGTAGTGTATTTTGGCTCAAATCTATCAGCTCAACTGTGCTATTAACTACTTTAAAAAGAAAATCGTTTATAAACTCATCAATATTATCAGGTATTTCATTGTCATGTAAAATGCTATCGTCCCATGTTTCGTTGTCCTGAAACTCCATTGCCTCTTCCTCCCCTTCTTCACTGGACGGAGAGTAGGGGACCAATGGTCGTCCAATCTATAAATGAAAAAAATAGCTTATTTTCAAAGTGTTCAAATCATCCCTACTTTTAAAATTTGGATTATTGCATAATAGCATTTGGTTAATTCAACTGAAAGTTCCAACTTAAGATAATCTAAGATATGACATAGAAGCGCATCCTGCGGTGCTTTTCGGGCCCGCAGCGCATCCTGTAGTGCTTCTTCGGCCCACAGCGCATCCTGTGGCGCTTCCCTGACCCGTGGCGCTTCTAGAACCCGTGGTGCTTCCCCCGGTGCTTCCCTAACCTTGCCCCACAGCGCTTCCCGGACCCATCGGCGCATTCCGGGCTCCGCGGCTCCCGGCCATTTACATAATGTCCCAAAAAACCGTATTGTTAGGCGGCATAAGTCGTTTCGCCTACTTCCCGTACAGGTTGTCTAGGACTCCAAATGAGCCTAGATTATTTTTAATCTCGTATCTGTTCTGTTTCCAAGCGTATTCTCTGGGAAACAGTACAATTAAATTCGAGAACCGTTAATTCTTATTCAGGAATGTCTCTCCATGCAAAATCTTGGCAAGTTGATCTAGACAATCGTTACACAAATTAGAATTACGCCTATGTGTAAGAGATTGCAATGCTATAATCTCTGTCCAACACAAATTGAGTGGGGGAAAAACATCTTTTAAAATCTATGAAATTTTAATTTTACAGTGTTGAAAAAAAATCGAAAAGCGAAAATATGGAAGAAATGGGTAGAAACTAAAAATCTTTTGAAAAAACCGTGGTCTTTACTTTATAGCCTCCTAATAGAAAATTGTGTTTAAATAAAACGGTAGTTTATAACGCAAAGGCAGTTTTCTATGAGGAAATTATGTCCGGGATATAGTATCCCTTTTCGACTTCACTACGAGCCGATTCAGCAGACTGCTGAATGTATGCGATAACAGTGACCTGATTTAAAAGGGTGAACAATGTCCTTTATTATCTCTGAAATAATTTTACTGTGATGAAATAAAAGGTTTACTTCTAGGCCACTTAAAACTATAATATTCTAGGAAAAATAGCATTTTGTGATAAAAAGGTTATCTAACAGTAAACTAGAAAATTAGCTAAAAATATTATTATGAGAAAGCGAAGATGTCTACAATGTAAAATTGGAAAGATTAGAAAAAGAGCGGTTTCTTTGACATGCAAAAAATTACATTATATTTAGATATCTCCGAGGGAGGGGGGGAGCAGAGAAATTTAAAACAATTGGTGTGGGATTATAGAGAAAATAACATTTTTTTTAATATCTCTGAGACAAACTTTTACACAGTGTTGAAAAATAGTGAAAAAGAAAAGACTAAAAAAACAATGGAAGAAATAGATATTTATTTCTATAACTAGAGGTAAAAATGCTTACATTTTTATATCCCGGCTGCACTTGGGTACCAGATGGCCCGGGTCGCGCGTGTTGGAGGGCAACCTCATGATCTTGAATAGGCGGGGCAGCTCCTAAAACCCTCGACAATGTATGATAAGGGGGTGACGGGCCGGCTATTTCACAATCTTGCGTAGCTTCGGCATTGTAGTTATCCGCCCACTCTCTCTTTAGTTTTCTGCTAGGCTGCATTGGGGCTGCCTCACCCTTTCTTGCTCTCTTAGATGGAGGGGAGACAATACATTCTTCACAATTGGCCTTAAAAGAAGAGAAAAAATTAGTATCAAAACAACTTCCCCCTTTTTCACAGAAGGAAAATTAGTACTCCTAACCATATAACCTAACCATAATTTTGTCTAGAAAAGCATTTATCACTAAGAAAGCACAACGTAAAAAAATTTCGTGAAATATACTAATTGTATCCTTTTTTTGAATCTGAGAAAGAAGAATTACGGCTCACTGAGCCGTTCAAAATTCAGCCTATATAAGTCAGCCTAATTTCTTATTTTTAGGCGTTTCTGTTCTTTTCTGGTTTTAACCTGCATTGAGCATGCCTTGTTTGATGCATTTAAAGTATTAACGGTATTTTTTATCTTTCCATATCCTATTACGATAGCTGGTATTTACCCCACCCCCCGAAAAAACACCCCGAGGAAAATAATCCCCACGGAAAATATCCCTGAGAAAAGACATGGAAAAATATCCCCTCCCCCCACCGAAAGATATCGCATCCTTTTGAATCTGAGAATTACGGCTCACTGAGCCGTTCAAAAGCCGGCCTAGTTTGTTTGAAGAAAATCCCCCCCCTAATACTAAACGTTGAAAATGTGAATATTTAGTCAAACATCGAAGCATTGATCTAAGCTATGGTTCTTTTTCAGTTATCCAAGAGATAAAAACATGTTTTTAGTCGCATCCTTTTGAATCTGTGAAATCTTTGGAAACTGAACTGCTAACGAGCAGGAAGTGCTTTAAAAAAGGGTCAGAGCTAATTATATGCATCGCGCTGGAGCATTATGTCAAAACCAGAGCGGTTAATAACAACAGTGACGGAAGTCAATGGTCGCTTTTAGCTAGGATATAGAACACTTAAAATTGCATAAATTTAACGAAATGATAATTATTTCTTTTTGCGAGAATTTTGTTGTAAAACAGTGAGGGGGGGGGGGTTCGGGTTTGAGGGTAAAACAAAATATTTTAGGGATTTAATTTTGACGGAGAAAAAGTTCCGTGTGACTTTGGATGCCGCGTTCGTAAACAAATTGGAAAAGGGGTGACAGCTAATTTTAACCTCACGGAGAGCATTATGTCAAAACCAGAGCGGTTAATAACAACAGTGACGGACGTCAATGGTCGCTTTTAGCTAGGATATAGAACACTTAAAATTTCATAAATTTAAAGAAAGGATAATTATTTCTTTTTTCGAGAGTTTTGTTGTAAAACAGTGAGGGGGGGGGGGTAGGGTAAAAAGAATATATTTTATGTTTTCCATTGATTATAATGATGTTTGTATGGTTTGGGAGGGGGGAGGGATTTGGGGTAAAGGAATATATTTACGTTTTAGCTGAATATACTGGAGGATGTCCCAGGAAAATTCGTTTGAAAATAAAAATGCACTTACATTGCTAATTGCGGCTGCCAAGGCCTCAAGCTCATCAATTATGTTAATTGTTCTATCCATTCTAGTTGTTTGCACTGTGTCAAAATACTTTCTGATAATTTAATCACATTGCATGCCCGTTATATACGAAATCTCACGGGCGAATTGTTATGTAACGGGGAAAACCATATGTAACCAGCCCTCTGATTGGTTGAGAAGGGGGATGTAACCGACTCGTTGATTGGATGAGAAGGGGGATCTAGCTGTTTCCCGGAAACTCATAACATTTGGCTCGAGCAACAACAACAAATACTATTTCTGGATCATAACATTCTCTGAGAGAGTGCACTTACAACAACAACAACAACATTGACCTTAACATATGCCTCGGAAACAACAACAAATACTATTTCTGGATCATAACATCCGCTGAGAGCGTGCACTAACAACAACAACAACAACATTGACCTTGACATTTGCCTCGGAAACAACAAAAAATACTATTTCTGGATCATAGCATTCGCTGAGAGCGTGCACTTACAACAACAACAACAACATTGACCTTGACATTTGCCTCGGAAACAACAACAAATACTATTTCTGGATCATAACATTCGCTGAGAGCGTGCCAAAAACACACCTGGAGAAAGAGGTCATTGACCCCATTAACGACGTGTTCTCTCTAGGGAGGCTATGCCCATATTTGGTGTACTCGTGGGAGTTTTTAAAAAAGTGTCCGGATCGGGATTCGAAGGGGTATTGTACTCGTGGGGTCAATAGGGGCCATTCTACTCACTTATTATTCTGGTTCTACTGATATTTCTTACATTGCCTATGCTGATGACATTCTGTTGATTAGTCGTACTAAGTCTGTTCTTTCTAAGATGGTTTCATTAATTTTTCAGTCTTTCCTAAATATTGGTTTATCCCTAAATTTTGAAGAATATAAAATTTTATCTTATTATCTGTCTTCGTCTACTCATCGGATATGTAGTGAATTTTCTGTAATTTCTGTTTCTTCCTTTCGGTGGGTTGGTATTACTGTTTCTAATTGTCTAGCTCTCTTTCGTAAACAGATTGATGCTGATTCAGTAAGAAAAATTCAGTTCAGTTATTAAAAATTGCAGCAAACCATGGAAATATAACAGAAGAGCTCTTGGGCGCTTATTCTCGACTTTTTCTGATCATTCTGTGCTTTATTTTCCGGGTGTTCATTCTGTTCGTAAGCTAAAGGATTTAAAAAAGATTAAAGTTATATATTTCAAATTTTGCAAATTTCTTCTTTCTCTGCTACCATAGACTAGAAATCGGTATCTAGTTAAAAATTTCCATGTTACGGATGTAACTCAAAAGCTCGGTGACCTACACAAAAAGCTTTCTGCAGATGCATTTTGTAATTTTGGCACTGACAACGATCTTTTACTGTTCTTTTTTTAGTTTAACTTAATTGCTAGTGTTTGTTGAGTTCTTTTGTTTTTCTTTTTTATTATGATGTTTATATTCCACTCGTACTACTTGTTGTCTTGTAGTTGTGGGTAATAAATGATTGATTGATTGATTGATTAAGTATAACAAGATTCTTAGACCATTAACAACCCCGTGTCCCCAAATTAAAGTCTGACCAGAAAATCACAGTTTTAAGTCGTTTAGAAAAAAAGTTTAGTGACGCATTTTAGGACCAAAACTTCGTTTCACAAAAATAGTACATGTTTTCCTTTTATTTTGTGAATTGGGGACCCCTTAATACCCATTCATCAGATGATTTTCAGGTATAATATTGCAGCCCCCCCCCTAAGAAAACAGTTTTTGAGGGCCCCTGCCTCTCACCTGTATTCTGCTTAGTGCATGAAGACTTCCTCGGTCCAGGTACTTTCAAGCCGATTTGAGAAAACAAAAATGGTATTTTGTCCTTTTTTAGCTGTATTTTTCCTAGAACCAGTATTTTTTCTCTTTTTACTCGTGTATCAGGGGCCTTTTGATCCATACAGTTCAGGATAAAAGTTTTGAGCCAATCAGTAAAAGTTTTGATCTTTTTAGGACCCGATCTTCGGAGGAACCGTGCCTCTAGTAAATTTCTCCCCCCTTAAAATATTCAATCCCCTTGGCTCAAGAGAACAGTTCTTGGAAGCTTCAAGCCCATACGAAAAAAAAGAAATATATTTTTGGGTCCCTATTGGGAGGGCCGGCCCCGATTAAAAAAAATGGCTTTTTATCCCCATTTTGAGAAAACGAAGTTTTTTCTTTTCAATTTTTTCTTGTCGATTCGGATCCCCAAGGACGTTGGGATAAAGCTTTCAAGCCAATCGCTGAAAGAAGTGTCTGGTTTTAAGGCCCTATTTTGGGGAGCTCGTGTCCCCAAATTAAAATTGCGTCGGTGAATTACGGCCTCCTTATCCACAGGACTTTAAAAACCTTAAAACCACAGGACTGGTTTTAAGGCCCTATTTTGGGAAGCTCGTGTCCCCAAATTAAAATTGCGTTGGTGAATTACGGCTTCCTTATCCACAGGACTTATGGTCTTAAGTTTCAAGCCGTCAGAAAAATTTCCTTGGCCCTTTTCCTGGCTCTGTTTTGGGATAAGCTAATACTTTTTTCCATTTTTCCATCTGCCTATGGGCTGGAAAAAGCGTGTTGGCCCTTATGTGAGCCCCATTTTAGGGAGGAGGACCGTGCCCGCACAAAATTTCCTTTGTTACTTTTGATCCGAGGACTTATGGCTGTGAGTTTCGAACTGACCAGGGACCAACAGTTTTTCGATCCATTTGCAGGTCCACTAGCACTTTTTCCTCTACAAAAAAAAACACGTAATTTTCTTGGGTTGGAGAACGGTCTCTAAAAGTTTTGAGCCAATCAGATACCAAAAATCCAGCATGACCCTATCCCTTTTCCACATCTCAGAATGACGCAATTCAGGACAATACGACTTGTTTGGGGGGGGGGGGGTGGCTGCCCTCCAATCATTTTTACTCTTAAAAAGAGCGCTAGAGAGTCAAATTGATTGGAGGGCAGCTACCCCCCCCCAAACAAGTCATATTGTCCTGAAATGCATCTTATAGAAATTTTGAGATAGCCATTCTATTCAAAAATAGTCTAAATATTATATAACACGATTTTTGGGGTTGAAACAAACCCCAGAGATTAGGGACAAGAATTGTAAGTTATGCCCATGGGGTATTTAAAGTTTTTATGGAAGGGATGGTTGTTTAACTTTAGAAGAGGATCAGTCTTTTTCCTTGAAAAAGATTATGTCAATATAAAACGAGCAGAAATTAATAAAAAAAAACGTTTTCCACAACATAAGTTTTTCAAAAAAAAGTAAAGAATTTCATTAAACCAAAAATGAACAAAAATAGAATCAAATAATCTACCAAGCATACAACTACCACAAACCAGTATCAATAAATAAACGAAACTCAAATCGAGCAGAAATTAAATAAATAACAGAGTCTAACTCAAAACGAACAGAAATTAATATGAGTAGGGTTCTAAACCCCATGCTTTCTTAAAGCCAGAATATAATTTTTTACTTTACTGAAAAAAAATTGTTTTAGATGTTTACGCTTTTAAAAGTATAAGAAATCGCAAATTAATTAAGATGTTAAGGAATGCTGACAATGCACATTTTGTTTCAGTACATTTGAATTTTTTTTCAGTAAAGTAAAAATTATATTCTGGTTTTTAGAAAGCATGGGGTTAAGCACCCTATCCGTATTAATTTCTGCTCGTTTTGAGTTTGACTCTGTTATATATTTTAATTTCTGTTTGTTTTCTGTGTTAACTGACAGAGCTCCAAATAAGTGTTGAGTGGAATGTAATGAAGGTGCTTTATATTGTAGTGGTGAATGTGGTCATTAGAGGTTTTTCGTCCAAGAGCACGTAGGAGGGGGACATTTGTATTACCAACTCTTGACCTCTCGACAAAGGATGTGTAAAGAAATATACAATTGTCCTTTTATAAATGTCCTTTTTATAAATCGAAAAACTGTCCTTTTTATAAATCGAATAACTCTGAACACTGATAGTACTTTGTATTATCTCTTCAACAACATAATCACAAGTTTTCGTATCCCTCATAAATTTTTCGGAAATGATACCGGAAATCCTGATTTAAAACAGAAGTTTCGATTTTTTTTTACTTTACTTTCTAAAATAGTTGATTTTGATGTTTATTAAAATTTAGTAATTGAACGCCATAGAAAGCAAGTAACAAGACATGCACTTCTATATATTTGAAAACGGACCATAAACTAAGAGATAAAAGTTTACACAATGAACCATTAGCCGCAGTAAATAGCACACAGCCTTAATACAGGGAAAAACAATGTTGGTACGCAGTTTGATTATTATTTCGTGCATAAAGAACTTATTAATTTTTTTAATTACAAGTTGACCTTACCATTAATTAATTCAAAAACCTTTTCCAAGAAATATATTTTTTTTAAAAAAGTAAAGAACACTATTAAACCAAAAATGAAGAAAAATAGAATCAAATAATCTATCAATTGTAAAACCACCACAAATCAACATCGATAAATAAATGAAACTCAAAACGAATAGAAATTACAATAAATAACCGAGTCAAAATTAAAACGAGTAGAAATAAAATGAGCAGGGCTCAAAAACTAGAAGAATGAAAACCAATTATTTAATGTTTCTGGGTTATCTATTTATGAACTTGTACCAACTTATATCCTCCGCAGGCCAGGGGATGTCTATTAGGGAAAGTGGGGTGAATGCAGGTGTATTTGTCATTTACCAAAATTTTCTGTCCCCCCTCAGAGATTAAAAAAAAAAATTGGGATACCTTTGTTAAAAATGCTTTTTTTGTATTTTCATAAGAAAAACTAAAAAAAGAAAAAATTTCCCTTCCGCATATTTTTAAAATATGTTTTGCCGCACTAGATTTCTTTTGTATCTTAATTTGTCCCCTTCATTTATTTTTAGGATTGCATATATGAATAAATGGTTCATTGATGGAACTAATGGAGTCGGAAACCTTGGGTTTGAAGAATATAGAAACATGGTCGAAAGAAATAACTGGGGAGAAATGACAGATTATAATATCTTTATTGAAGAAGTTTGGAATTCAACAACCGTTGATAGAACATTTCCCAATAGGCCCAAAGCCGTCACAATACTGCGAAACCCTGTTGAACAGTTTGAATCTGTCTTTTATTACATGGATTTAAGGGAATTTTACAATGTCAGTACTTTTAGGCAACTGGTTAGTCAAATTTCTAGCAATACTGTGAGGAACGATCATTTAGATAATATTCATGGAAGAAACCAGCTTCTAAGAAGTCTGGGCTTCGATTCTAACAAGCACAAATCTTTAAAAGATTTTACGAGAGAATTAAATGCAACATTTGACTTGGTGATGATTGCAGAACACTTTGAAGAGTCTGTGGTTCAGTTAAGAAATCTTATTGGAGTACCCTTAGAATATATGACCTACTTACCTCAAAACACCAGACACAAAGAAGCTGTGTATAAAATTTCTAAAACGGAGAGGAGGGTTCTTGAAAATTGGCTGAGATTCGATATGGAGGCCTACAAAGCTTTTAAACGGTAGGTATTTATGACTGTTAATAATCTAACACCACCAGTATACGTGGCACAGCTGATACCCTTAGACATTTCTGAGATATAGCAGATGCGCTCTTTTGATGCCTGGTTGTGCATAGGATTTTCGCTTTAGTTCAACACCCAAAAAAAAATATTTCCTGAAAGTTTCAACTTAATATCTGAAACCGTTCATGAGATACTGCCCAAGATATTACAGATATTATTATAGATCCATGTGTTTGACAACATGGATGCGCAGTTTGCTTTTTTTTAAGTTCGTAGCTGTAATATCCTTAGCTGTTCATGAGGTATTGCATATATGCCCTGTTGACAACCTGGATACATTCTGATTGACAACCTGTTGACAACCTGGTCTTCTGATTAAGATGAATACCCCCCTCAACATTTGGTGGAAGTTTCAGAGTAACATCTCTAGTTGCTCACGAGATATTACCGATACGCTCTTTGACAGCATGAATGCATATAGTTTCTTTTGACCAAGTTCAACATACTCCTCAACATGCCCTGAAAGCTTCAATTCAATACCCTTAGCCATTCCTCAGATGTTGGAGAACCTGGATGCAGATAATGTCTTTTGATTTAATCGAAAATCCCCTTCAACATTCTCTGAAAGTTTCAACTTATTATCTTTAACCGTTCAGGAGATACTACAGAAAAGCTTTGTGGACAATCAGGATGCACAAAGTATCTTTGAAGAATTCTCATATCTCTCTCGGTATTCTCTGGAAGATCCAGCTTAATACCCTTAGTGGCTTCCAATAAATTATATTTACGCTCTTTTACAATAGAGATGTACATAGTGTCTTTTAATTTAGTTCAATATCTCTCTCCGAAAGCTTCAACTGAGTACCCTTGGTTGTTCCTCAAATATTAAACATGTATTTTTTCGAAAACTTGGATGCAGAGAATGTCTTTTCATTTAGTTGAACATCCTCTGTGATACTCCCTGAACGTTTCAACTTGATACCCTTAGCCGTTTTCGAATATCACGGATACACCTTATAGCTGCCCTAGTCTAGTGGATTGGTGCGCTGGATTTCGGATTCTGTATCCTAGAGGGCGAGGGTTCGAAACCTAGTGTATCCAATTATTTGGTTTGGGATGGGGGTCAGTGGCGTGACCCGGCTGGTAGGGACTATTAAGTCCAATGCTGTATTATTTACCTTTTACCTTTACCCTTTTGAGAACCTCGATGCATCTTGTGTCTTCTAAGTAAGTTCATAATCCCGTCAAAATTCCCTGGAAGTTCCAACTTAATGCCCTCAGCCGCTCCTACGTTATTACAGATACAACATTTTGACAACCTGCGTCCACATAGTGTTCCTTTATTCAGTTCAATTGCCCCCTTTATATTCCGTAAAAATTTTAACCTAATTCTTATCCGTCATTGAGATATTGCACATAAACCATTTCAACAGCCTAGATGCACATAGTGTCTTTTGAATTAGTTCGACATCTCCTTTATCACTCCCTGAAAGTTTCAACTTGATTCTCTTAGCCGTTCTTGAAATATCGCGGATATGCCCTTTTGAGAGCCTGGATGCACATAGTGTCTTTTGAGTAAGTTCAATATCTCCCTCAGTATTCTCGAAACGTTTCAACTTAATGCCCTCAGACGTTCCTGAGATATGGCAGATAACCTCTTTTGGCATCCTGGATGCACATAGCTTCTTGAACTAAACTTAAACCATAGTTAAAAGTTAATATCATTAAGTTGTAATCAGTGAAAAACATCACCCTGTCAAAATACCATCAGACCTCAGAAAATTCACACCGTCCACCTGACTGGGGTGTACTTTTCTTTTACATATAATAGAATGAGCAAGAGAAATTATCAAAATACTAGCCTAAGAACTGTTAAAAAAAATGACCAAAAAAATTAGAGCCGAACTATGCCCCCTCCACGCTACTTTTTTCCCAAAATGGTCCGATAAAAATTTTTAGATAGCTATTTTGATCAGCATAGGTGAAAGGCAAAATAACATTGTCTTCGGAGATAGCATGATCCCCCACAGCCCCTGGGGAAAGGTCTTGAAGTTGTAAAATTTGCCCCTTGTTTGCAATTAGTATTTGTTATTGGGAAGTATGCATAGATTTTTCAGTGGGGAGGAGAGGACGAATTTTCTGCAGGGGGGGATTTTTCACAGGGAGAAATTTCCAAGGAGATGGAAGTTTCCAGGGGGTGACCTTTTCAGGGGAAATTTTACAGTGGGGAATTTGCCAGAATTCCCATACGAAATTTCTTTATATGTCTTGCTTTCTATTTACCGGTTCAATTTTACGCGTGGAGATGTTAAGGGTAATTAGGGTAAGATGTCCGGGATAGATTTTCTAATATCCGTAATATCCGTAGTAAAGTTAAAATTTTGTCCCAATTTCTTCAAAACGACTCCTGAAAGATAAGGGTCGTTTAATTAGAATAATAAGTAACTTTTCAAAAATGCCGAAAAAGTTTAGCGTAAGGAGCGAGGTGTTGAGGAGGGGGAAACCCTCATCATATACATAATAAATTCTGTTCGTTTTAAGTTTTAATTTTGCTCCTTACTTAGAGTTGAAAAAACTTTTTTTTTATTTAATCACTAAAAGGATCAAAGAATATTAAGACCCAGGTGATAAGAATGTGGTAAACGAGTTTTCTAAACATGGTGGTCGTGAAGTCAGAGATAAATCAGCGCATATTACGACCATTATTTTGAAAAAGAGGAAGTACCTATCGATTTTGAGTTAAGTTCAATTAAACCCCTCTATAAGGGTGGTGATACGAGTTAAGGTGTTAAGTGTGTGCTAATTATAGAGGTATTAGCTTGGTTTTCTGTAGGAAACAAACTTCTTAGTATGATGGTACTTTTTAGACTGGGAGATGGTGTAGATAAAATGTTAAGAGGAGAACGGTGCAATTTTGGACAGGAGAAAGGATGCATCGACCAAATTTTTACTCTTAAATTAGTAATTGAGAGGTTCCCGAGTCAATCCCCTTTAGTCCTCAGTTTTATAGATTAAAAGCAAACGTTTTACTTAATCGACAAAGAAGCTTTACGGTCCAACGGTTTACGAAGCAACGGTCCTATCTACTACTACTACTAGCAACTCACCGCAGCACAAAACCGCTTGAGGCCAACACAGCTACGCACGCTCCTCTTCCATCCCAATCTACTCAAAGCCTCCCTTTTTACACCCACCCACGAAGTTCCCATTTCCTTTAAATCTTTTTTTATGACGTCCGCCCACCCCAGAAGAGGACGACCTGCTTTCCATTTAGCCCTAGACGGTTGGCCGAAAAGAACAATCTTCGGCAATCTGTCATCCTTCAACCGCACAACGTGCCCTAGCCATCTCAACCTTTCTTTCATTATAGCCCTAGAGAGCGGTATTGAACCACATTTTTCGTATAGCCTATTGTTTGAAATACGTCAGTCAGTCCGGTACCCAGAACAATCCTTAAGCAATTTCTCTGGAAAACATGATAGCAAATCTTCATCCACTTTTCAGAGCGTCCATGCTTCAGAGCCATATTTGACCACTGTAGCTTCTAATATTCCAATCTTGGTTTACAGATTTATCTTACTATTCTTCCAAATTTTTTAACTGTGAAAAACAAAACCTGAGCCTTGGCTATTCTAGTGGCCTGGCCTCCCCCAGGCCAGTCAGCGGGTTCTCAGGTGGCGATTGGGGAACGCCTTACATATATGTAGAGTACCTCCATAGGAGGCACGGCCCAAGGGGCGACCTTGTCCCTGGGGGTCCATAATAGAAACTGGGGCACCCTCGCCCGGGGTCATAAATACAGGCGGAAGAGGAAGACGGCCCCTCAAATGTACACTCAAAAGTTCCCACTGGTTTGTCCACAAGTCCCATGAGTTACAAACCTTCTCCTAGTAATGGGTTAAATTATATGGGGATACAGAACATCATCGCGGGAGGATCCCCTATAGGAGGACAACTGCGGTAGGACGTGAGATCCAGATCTATGGGCAACTGCCTCTGCAAAGAGCTGTCTCGACCCTTTTGGGGTACCTGCAAGACGGGAGACATTGCGGTCAACTCTTATCCCACTTGAGGAGTGGCAACCCTCAAGGAAATTACAACCTAGTAAACGACACAGCATTTGCACGGGATTCTGACTAATGGACAATTCTTCTGGGCTTGGTATGTTTTGACGGGCGTCTTCGGGCTGAAAAAAGTCTTCCTATCTAACTTTATCTATCATGGGCTGCCTCCCAATAGTTGCATAATATTTGTATGCATGAATATATAATGAGTCAGAGGTAATAGGCTTGAGATTGCCTGTGCAGAATTTCAACTCTTGTTGATAGAAGAGCATTGCCAAATACTGAAAACCATGTTGTGACCAAGATGGGCCCAAGCCGGCTTAAGCACTTCAGTTTAGACTATCGTATCGACGTTCCGACTGACGAATTCAGACGATTCGAACTGTGTTTATTAAGAGTTTCAGAAACTCATATCCCAGGGGTATGAAGCATGAAATTAGGTGATATAGAATTTGTTTACTCAGGGAGGAAGGATGGGGTACATAGACCGGCACAGGAACAAGAAATGAATATGGTAAATTTAAATTTTCATATTTTAAATTTTGCAGGGACTTAATGAGAAAAATGACAGCAGACGACAAAATTCAAGGACAAAAGTTAAGAGACCTGAACAAACAGCTAAGGGACAGGTGCAAGATATCTGAAGGAAGACAGAAGAGAAATTTCACCAGCTGTCGTTTTGGGGTCTTGGATGTAAAGTTCCTGTATAATAAAGAGTATGTTTAGACTACCAAACTTAATTAGTAGTATGCCCATCACTACTTAATTACCACCCATAGCCAGGATTCCTATAACACCCTGGATCCTGCAACACCCATAGCAAGGTTTCTACAACACCCTGGATGCCCGTGACGCCATGGAAGAAATACCCCTGTTTTAAATGGTAAGGTGTTATGTTAATGTTTACATTTGGGAAGAAATGTCCCTGAAATACGATCGGTCCCTGCTTTAAATGGTCAGGTGTTCCGTCAATGTAATAGAGGATGTCACAATCTTGTGGGACATGTTTTTTCAGAACCCGTGTGTAACCCCCGCTTGTAACGGAACACGGCGCTCACGTGGGTGCTACGTAATGACAGCGCACACGTGGGTGTTACATAATGACAGCACCCACGTGGCTGTTACGCAATTACAGCGTATACGTGAGTGTTATGTAATGCCAGCGCACACATCAGTGTTACATAATTCTTTTTTAGATTCCATTTCCTTTCAATGCATTTTTCGTCGAGACGTTCAAGGCGTTTTTTTCCATTCAAGGCGTTTTTTTCTTTCCAGGTCTTTTTTCTTGAGTTCTTATTTAATGATGAATGTTTAAGGATGACACATTATCACGTGTTATGTCTCTTTAGAATCCGTGGGGGGATCCTCTGCTTTAAACTGAGGACGGTACGTACGTAGGGTGTCACATAATAGTTTTTGATATTTCATTTTCTTTCAAAACGGTTTACTCAAAAGACAACCATATTCAATGATTTATGTCCCTGTTAGGAGTCGAAAGGTCATTTCCATCCAATAGAACTGTGCCTTAATCATCTGGATCCATAATACATTTTTAATATTCTGTCTCGGCTAATACTTTCTACATGATACCCATTATCATGCAATAAGAAATCCTCTTCCGTTTACTGACTCAGTTAAATGATTTCCGCATCAAAGCGCATAAGCATTACAATGTTATTGATTTTCTAACAGGGCCTAGACAGTAGATGTTATGTATCTTCGGTGTTATATATTCCTTTACGTAAATTATTTGATATTGAAGCTGTATCCTGCAAAAAAGGAATCTAAAGGATTAAGGCTTTTGTAAATACAAATTTATTAATAAAAAAGACTATAATATAAAGAAAACATTCAAAAAGCAGTTAAAAAACATGACAAACAAAAAAACAAAAAACATGCGTTACTTATAGAAAGATGGGGCTCCTAGCAGACAATTCCAGAGGAACAGGATTGTTATTAGAGTTAAATTTAAGGCCTATTAAGAGCTTGTAACGAAAACGCCACGTTTCTTTGGGTCAAGAATATGACCCCCCCGAGTTGACAAAGCGCATTTGAAAAATATTTTCTATTTAAGTTTCAGATAATCGCGTAAGAAATAAATTTAAGCCATATTAAGAGGTATTTCTGAAGGGCTTTTAATGACCATGCATCGTTTCTTTGAGTGCATAATAGATTTCAGAACCCATTCCACCGCAAAAAATTCTTTTAACACCTCCCGCCATAACTTTAAAGTCTAGAACATGCTATTCTAAGCAAGTCAACCCTCCTTATTACACCATGATAATTCCCAGCCTGTGCCACACTATTGCTGGTCCTCTGGCAATCACTGACAACCCTATCTTCATTCATAAGACACTTTCCAGATATTTTCCTGTTAAAATTCACGTATTAAATCCATTGGTTCATGTTTTCGCAAGCCAACGCTCCGTAATGCACAACGTTAATTCCCGACCAATCTCAAACTATTACTGGTCCTCTGGCACTCTCTGACACCCTCATCTTCATTCCTAAGGCATTTTCCAGATATTTTCCTCCTAAAAATCACGCATGAAACCCATTGGTTTATGTTTCCGCGATCCGACCCTCTGTAATACACCATGTCAATTCCCAACCTTCGCCACACTCTTACTGATCTTCTGGCACTGACTGATACCCCCAACTATATTCCGACGACACTTTCTAAATGTTTTTCTGTTAAAAACCCCTCATTAAATCTACTGGCTCATGTTTTTGCAACCCAATCCACCGTAATAAACCATGTAAATTGCCGACATATACCACACTATTACTGGTCCTCTGGCACTCTCTGAAACCCCCATCTTCATTCCTAAGACGTTTCCTAGATATTTTCCTTTTGAAAATCATGAATTAAATCCATTGGTACATATTTTCGCAACCCAACCCTCCGTAATACACCATGTCCATTTCCATCCTGTGCCACACTATTACTGGTCCTCGGGCACTCTGTGATATCCCCATCTTCATACATAAGATATTTTTCAGTTATTTTCCTGTTAAAAATCACGCAATAAATCCACTGGTTCCTGTTTTTGCAACCAAGCCCTCTATAATACACCATATCGATTCCCGAGCTGTGTCACGCTGTTACTGGTCCTCTTACACTCTCTGACACCCCGATCTTCATTAATAAGGCCTTTTCAAGATATTTTTCTGTTAAAAATCACGCATTAAATCCATTGATTCATGTTTTTCGCAACCGAAACCATGGAGTAATACTCCATGGCAATTTACATCACTTTTAAAACATTTAAAACATTTCTTGAACGAGCCTTCTCCTTATTTTTTAATGTTTTTTTTTCTTAAATAAAAATTGGCAACATGGTGGAACCCTGTGAAACCCGGCATCCTGATTTAAGCATTTTCTAACGCTTGAATACCCCAATAGATATATTTTCTGTCGCTATTATATTTCGACTATTCTCAACTTATGCCACATTATTACTGCTCCAGGGCACCCTTTGACATTTCCTCATTACCCCCAAGACATTTCAGACATTTTATGTTATAAATTATGCTTCAATCCATTCATTTAAGTTTTTAGCGAACCAACCCTTTCATGATCCTCCTCAAAACACCTCACACCACCATGGCATGACGAAGCTTCTCCTTGCCATCCACGTGGCACCCGCCCCCCCCCCTTCGTCACCCCCTAGGGTATTTTTAACACCCTCCCCCCAAAAATACCTCGTGGATTCAAATTGAACACTATTAATTATTTTAACAGCGGGACTTAGCATTTCAGTGCTAGAATGTGATAGTCCAAGGTAATGCACACCACTTGGAATTTAAAACAATTCTTGAAAGAGCCTATTCCTTATTTCCACTGTTTTTATAAAAATTGGCTACGTGGTGACACCCCTGTGACACCACGTCATACTCTTTTAAGCGTTTTTCTAACGCTAGAATAGTAGAATGTTCCCTCAATTCCCAATCTTTGCCACACTATTTTGCTCCGCGGCACCCTTTGACACCTCTTCATCACCTCCAAGTCATTTTCAGGAATTTGTTGTTAAACATCATGCAATCAACCCATTGATTCAAGTTATTCGTGAGCCAACCTTTTCATGATACTCCTCAAAACACCTCACACCACCAGGACATTATTTGACTGCCCCTCCGTCATCCACGTGGCAGCCCTATCATCATCCTCTAAGACATTTTCAACCTTCCCCCCCCCCCGAAAATCAGCCTGTAAATGTAAATTGAATCCTTTTTTTAATGAGCGGGACCTGGCATTTCATTGCTAGAATGAGATAGTCCAAGCAATACACGCCAGTTAGAATTTAAAACCCTTCCTGAATGATCCTGCACCCTATTTTTCAGTGTTTTTTTTTTATGAAATTAAGCTGCATGGTGATACCCTGCGAAACCCGGCATCATCATTTAAGTGTTTTTTATCGTTTGAATACCCCAATGGATATATTTTCTATATTTTGTTGCTGATATTTTCCGAAAAGTTCCCCAGCTATGCCATACTATGGGTGATCCATGAACTCCCCCCCTGATATCTTCTGATCAACCCGAAGACATTTTCAGACTTTCTTGTTACAAATTATGCATTGAAACCATTGATTTAATTTTTTCGCGAGCCAAACCTTTCATGATGCTCCTCGGAACACCTCACGCCACCACGGCATTACGCAGCATCCCCCTAAAATCTCTCACAAGCAAACACTTTCATCATACACCAAAGACACTTCACACCACCATGTCGTTTTAAGCTTGTCCCCGTGACACCCATGTGGCAACCGTAATCATCTCTAGAGCATTCTCATCTATAGCTTTGCCAAAATATCCGTTTACACTAGAATCGATTGTCTAATCTTAATAAAATACCCTCAATAATGCCTCTTCTGATGAGTCCTGTCAATTGAGGCCAGCGTGACATAACATACCGCCCTCTGTGACATCCTCCGGTGAACATCGTAAGAAATAACAAATTCTTAATACAAAATACAAATAATTATTACAAACCAAAAAATAATTCTAACAAAACAAAAAAGTATCGTGAAAGATCACAAATTCTTCTTTCACAATAGAAAATACTTGTTACAAAACAAAAGATAATTATTTCAAAAACAAAAATAAAACCTAAGAAATAAAAAATTCTTCTTACCCCCGAGCGGTTTTGTTTCATGTCAATCATTTTCTCTTCTTTGGTAAATTCAAGATCGAAGTTTAACATTTTCTCTTCTTTGGAAAAAATTCAGAATCGAGGTGTAACATTTTACTCTTCTACGGAAAATATTCAGAACATAACTGGAATTTTTCTTCTCTCCTTTGAGAATATTCAGAACTGAAGTATAACTTTTCCCCTCTTCTTTGGAACAAATTCAGATTCGAAGTGTAACTTTTTTCTCTTCTATAGAAAATTTCAGAACCGAAGTGGAACTTCTTCCTCTTCCATGGGAAAAATTCAATAGAGAACTTGAACTTTTATTCTCTTCTTTGAGAAAATTCAGATTCGAAATAGAACTTTTTCTCTTCTTTGAGAAAATTCCAAATCTAAGCGTCACTTTTTCTTCTTTGAGAAAATTCAGTTCAAATTTTTCTCTTCTATTTGGAAATTCAGAACTGAAGGGTAACTTTTTTTTCTCTTTATTAGAAAACATTCAGAATCCAAGTGGAACTTTATATATTCTTTGGGAAAATTCAGGGTCGAATTGTAACTTTTTTCTCTTCTTTGAGAAAATTCGGAACTGAATTATAACTTTTTTCTTCTTTCGAAAAATTCAGAATCAAAGTATAATTTTTTTTCTCTTCTTTGAGAAAATTAAGAACTGACGTGGAAATTTTTATCTTCTTTGGGAAAATTCAGAACTGAAGGGTATTTTTATTCCTCTTCTTTGGAACCAATTCAGATTTGAAATGTTACTTTTTTCTCTTCTATGAAAAAATTCAGACCCGAATCGTAAATGTTTTTCTCTTCATTGAGAAAATTCGGAACTGGAGTGGAACTTCTTTCTCTTCCATGGGAAAGATTCAGCAGAGAACTAGAACTTTTATTCTCTTCTTTGAGGAAATTCAGAACTTAAGTGGAACTATTCTCTTCTGTCGGGAAACTGAGAAGTAAAGGATAACATTTTTTCTCCTCTTTGGAAAAAAATTCAGAATCGAATTAGAACTTTTTCCATTCTTTGAAAAAACTCAGAATTAAAGTTTAACTTTTTTCTGTTCTTTGAGAAAATTCAGAACTTAAGTGAAGCTTTTATCTTCTTTGGAGAAACTCAGAACTGAAGTGTGACTTTTTTTCTCTTCTTTGGAAAAAATTCAGAATCAAAGTGCGACTCATTACTCTTCTTTGAGAAAGTTCAGAGCTTAAGTGGAACTTTTTTTGGGGGGGGGGGGGGCGGGGGACACTCAGAACTGAAATGTAACTTTTTTTTCTCTTCTTCAGAAAAAATTCGGAATCGAAATTTAACATTTTCCTCTTCTTTGGCAAAAATTCAGCATCGAAGTTTAACATTTTCCTCCTCTATGGAAAAATTCAGAAGATAAATTTAACCTTTCTTCACTTTTCTGAGAAAACTCAGAATTAAAGTGGACTTCTAGGTTGTGTTAGTCTGGGTGGTCTTGCTAACCTAAAATAAACGTACCTAACTTAAAATTAGTTAAATTAATATAACATAGCCTATCCCCTTATGCTGGCATCTATAACTATAGTGAAATGGATGACAACAGTTGGGTTGTAAATTCAGAATAGAAGCGTTACTTTTTCTTCTTTGAGAAAATTCAGTTGGAACTTTTTCTCTTTTATTGGGAAATTCAGAACTGAAGGGTAAGTTCAAGATCGAAGTGTAACATTTTTCTCTTCTTTGGAAAAAGTTCAGAATCGAGGTATAACTTTTTTCTCTTCTACAGAAAAAATTCAGAGCATAACTTGAATTTTTCTCTTCTTTAGATTCCTTGATCCAGGATAAAGCTTCAATATCCAATAATTTACGTAAAGGAATATCTAACGCCGATGGTACATAACATCTACTGTCTAGGTTCTTTTAGAAAATCAATAGCATTGCAATGGTTATGCGCTTTGATGTGGAAATCATTTAATTGAATCAGTAAATGGAAGAGGGGTTCTTATTGCATGCTAATGGCTATCATGTAGAAAGTATTAGCCGTAACAGAATATTGGATATAGATTACTTTTTCTGATGATTAAGGCACAGTTCTATTGGACAGAAATGACCTTTCGAGTTCTAACGGGGATAAAAATAATTGAATATAATAGTCCTTTGAGAAAAAAGCATTGAAAGAAAATGAAATCTCGAAAAGTATTCACGTGTGTGTCCTCCTCAGTTAAAAGAGAGGGACCCTCCAGCGGACTCTGAAGAGACATATCAGGTGAGAATTTGTCATCCGTAAACATTCCTCATTACGTGAGAATTAAGAAAAAGCATTAAAAGAAAAAAAACGCATTGAAAGAAAAAACGCCTCGAATGTCTTGACGAAAAATGAATTGACAGAAAATGAAATCTCAAAAAGTATTATGTAACACTGGTGTGCGTGCTGGCATTACGTAACACCCACGTATACGCTGTCATTACGTAATACCCAAGTGTGTGCTGTCATTAGGCAACACCCACGTTTGCGCTATCGTTACGTAGCACCCATATGTGTGCCGTGCTCAATTACAAGCGAGGGTTCCCTGCGGGTTCTGTTTAAACGTGTTACACAAGAATATGTCATCCACTATAAAATTGAAGTTACACCTAACCATTTAAAACAGGGACCGGTCGTATAGCAGGGGCGTTTATTCCCAAATGTAAACATTTGGGAAGAAACACCTGACCATTTAAAACAGGGGCGTGTCTTCCATGGCGTCATGGGAATCCAGGGTGGTGTAGGAATCTTGCTATGGGTGTTGCAGAATCCAGGGTGTTGTAGGAATCCTTGGGATGTGTGTTATTGAAGTAATCATGAGGATACTACTCTAGTTAGTGCAAAAATTTATGGGTATTGTATACAAAAAAACACAGAAGAGGTATTTCATTGTTGATCTTTCTAAACAAGAAAATAAGAAATTGAGTTGAAAGTGAATCTTTACCGTTTTGATGTATTAAGGACAGTGAAAAATTACATCTAATTGCTCGAATTAGTTAATTTAAAACTTACTTAATTATTTAATTAGTTAACTATGAGAAATTGGTCATTCAATTGACATATAGAATGATTTCTTTATGCAGTTTTTCTTCTGCTATGCAGTTTTTTGTAGTAGTGGGTGCTAAAACCAAAAAAGGAAAAGCTGATGACTAAAAAAAAGCCTAAATAAGCTAAAAAAAAGTGGCAAAGAATAAAAATTCAAGATTATTCTCTCAAAGAAAATAGATAAAGTGAGTAATTTCACAAACCATCGTTTTTGGGGTTTCGGATATGGGGTTACAAACCTATATAACAAAGAGAAGGTTAAAACTACCAGACATAGTACACAAATTTGCGGGTCCAATATACATGCAAAAAAAGAAAAGAAAAAATTTAATCTTCACCGCTTTGAAGTACCAAAGACAGCAGAAATGAAATCTATCTATTTGAATTAGTTAAGTGAAAAATTACACAAACATATAAATCTTTAAGAATCAGGAAAATCGTTAGTTAAATTTTTAACGACAAGGAATTTCATATGCAGTTATACATTTTTTGAGAGTAGTTGATACCAGATGAAAAAAAAGAAACGTTGATGAAAGATTAGCCAAAAACTAGCTAAAAGTATATGGCACAGAACAGCGTAATAATGAGTAATATACTTTTGATGAAGTAGTTGTCTTTGGGAATTAACAAACTGTTAATGTTCAAATTTTTACATACAAAAAGTGTTACCAAATTTAACTAATTTTATTTGCGTATTATTTTCTTGGTTTAGCATGGCAACACTGACAAAAATATGATACGACCCTACAAACTTTATAAATCTAAAGGTTACAAAAGAAAAACCTCGGAAAATCTTGCTTTTCAGGTATAAAGTGAAATAAAATGGGCCCAGGGGGGCAAAAATATTTTTGTACTCATGTCAGGCCATTTTAAACTTAAGCTCAGCAGATACAAATACCTGTTAAAATTCAAACTCGAAACGACCAGAAATTACTATTGAAGAATAAATGTAACCAAAAACGAACAGAATAAACAATCATAGCAAATAACATACAACAAATAATAATATAAACGAAAAATAGATCTTAAAGCGATTAATGCTTATATTGAATAAGAAAATCAAGCTTAAAACGAAAAAAAATATTTTGCCATTGAAGTATAAATGAAACTTAAAACGAACAGAAATTAAATAAACAATCAATTCAAACATACACACAATAGTTATTAATGTTAATGAATAAATAAATCTAGAAAGGATTAAAACTTAAATTGAATATGCAATTTAATCTTGACAAGAACAAAAATCAGTACAAACAAGAGTTTGTATATTACCTCCATCCCTCTATGTAGAAGTCTAAAACATACTGTGTCTTTTGTATTTGACTAAAGGCCGCACATGTCTTCAACGACCGTGGAAGTATACACACCATCAAATTAAACATTTGATGTATAATGATATTATTTGTTGAAAGATCCATCAGTTCAAGAATGTATTTCACTTTAATTTTATTTTTATTTTCAATGCTGTAAGAACTGGAAAAGAAAATATTTGTAATATATTTTTATACGAGCATCTCTTCCATAAGAAAAATATATGCCCAAGGGGCATAACTTACAACGCCAATTTCCAGCTCCTGGGGGGGCTGTGTTGACACCAGAGTTTTTGTTTGAACTTAGAACTATTTTTAGCAAAATATCCATCCCAAAATTTTTATCCCATGTATTTAGGGCGCGGAGGGGGGGGGGGAGGCTCTTTGCCCTCTGATCTCTTTTGACTCTTAAAAAGTGTACAAGAACTTTCATTTTTCAGTCAAATGAAGTTTATATGGGCATCCCTTCCATAAGAACTATAAATGTCCCCAGAGCATTACTTACAACACCTGCCTCCGGGCTTTCGGGGGTTGAGTCGACACAGGAGCTTTTCTTATCTGACCTTTGAACTATTTTTAATGAAATGGCTATTTTAAGAATTTCATCGGATGGGATTGGGGAAAAAGGGTGTGTGTGTGTGTGTGGGGGGGGGGTGCTAGTTGCTCATGGATATGTTTTGACTCTTAAGAAGTGAATTAGGATTTTCAATTTCCAATCAAATGATCCCTCTCTGAAGTTTATACGAGCACTTCTTTCATAAGAATCATATACGCCCCCAGGACAACACTTACAACGCCTACCCCCGGGCCCTGGGGGGCTGTGTTGACATCGGAGTTTTTGTTATCGAATTTTTGAACAATGTTCAAAAAACTAGCTATTTAAAAATTTTTAGCGGATGGGTTAAGGGGGAAAAAGGGCGTGGTGGGGGGGCTAGTTGCCCTTAAATCTCTTGACTCTTAAAAAATGAACTAGAACTTTCAAATTCCAATCTAATGAGCCCTCTATGCAGTTTATGCGATTATCCTTTTCGTAAGAACCATACATGCCTTTAGGGCATAATTTAGAATGCCTTCCCCCGGGAACTGCGGGGTTGTACTGACACCAGAGTTTTTCTTATCCGACCTTTGAAATATTTTTAACAAAATGTCTATCACAAAATTTTCATCAGATGGAATTGAAAAAAGAAGGTGTTGGGGAGGGGGGAATAGTTGCCCTTGGATCTCTTTTGACATTTAAAAAGTGAGCTTGAACTTTCAACTTCCAGTCAAATGAGCCCCCTCTGTAGTTTATGCGAGCATCCCTTTCATGGGAACCATATATGACCCAGGGCATAACTTACAACGTCTGCCCCCTGGCCCTGGGGGGTTGTGTCGACACCTGAGTTTTTGTTATCTGACTTTTGAACAATTTTTAACTTAATGGCTATCTCAAAATTTTTATCAGATGTATCTGGGGGAAAAAGAGCGTGGGGGGGGGCTAGTTGCCCTCTAATCTCTCTTAACTCTCAAAAACTGAACTATAAGTTTCAATTCCCAATCAAATAGGCCTTCTCTGGAGTTTTTACGAGCATCCCTTCCATAAGAACCATATATTCCCCCAGGGCATAACTTACAACGCCTGCCTTCGGGCCGTGGGGGGCTGTGTCGGCCCCGGAATTTTCGTTATATAGTCTTTGGACTATTTCTAAAAAAATTGGCTCTCTCAAAGTTCTTATCGGAGGGGTGTTTGAGGAGCGTGGATGGAGGGGGTCATAGAGGAGGGGCTTAGGTGCCCCCCATTCTCTTTTGATTCTAATAAAACTATAATAGAACTTTATATTTCCAATCAAATGAGCCCTCTTTGAAGTTTATACGAGCATCTCTTCCAGAAGAACCATATACCCCAGGGCATAACTTACAACGCCTACCACCAGTCCCTGGGGGGTGTGTCGACACCGGAGTTTTATTATATGATCTTTAAACTATTTTTAACAAAATTGCTATCTCAAAATTGTTATCGGATGTATTTGGGAAAAAAGGGCGGGGGGTCTTGTTACCCTCCGATATCTTTTGACTCTTAAAAGGTTAACTAGGACTTTCAATTTCTAATCAAATGAGCCCTCTGTAAAGTTTATATGAGCATCTCTTCCATAAGAACCATAAATGCCCCAAGGGCATAATTTACAACGCCTGCTTCCGGGCCCCGGGGGATTGTGTTTACCCCGGAGTTTTGTTATATGATTTTTGAACTTGTTTTAACAAATAAGTATCTCAAAACTCTTATCGGATGCAATTGGGGAAAAAGGCCGTGAGGGGCTAACTCCGATCAGTTTTGAATCTTAAAAAGGGCACTAGAACTTCCAATTTGCAATCGAATGAGCCCCCTCTGAAGTTTATACGAAAACCCTATCCATAAGAAGTGCCTCTGGGAAACAAATAATAATAAATAATAAAACATTGGATCCGTATGGCCTTTACTATAGGCAACGCTATAGCGTTGCCTCTGATTGGCTAGCTGCTACCCTAAAAAGTTACTATCCCTAGTTAATCGGACCTTTATCAGAGGCAACGCTATAGCGCTGCTATAGTAAAGGCCATACGGCTCCAATGTTTTATTATTATTTATTTTTTTCCAGGGGCACTTCATATGGAAGGGGTCGTCGCATGAACTTCAAGGGGGCTCATTCAATTGCAAATCGAGAGTTCTGGTGCCCTTTTTAAGGGTCAAAAGTGACTGGAAGGCAAATAACACCTGTTCCACGTCCTCCATTTCCCCAAACACATCCAATCAAAATTTTGAAATAGCCATTTTGTTCTACATAGTTGATTTCAAGATAAAAAATATGTTTTTGAGGAGGACACTCCCCCCTAACCCTCAGGGCAGGGATTGTAAGCTATACCCTGTGGGCATATAAGGTTTTTGTAGAAAGTTTTATCGTAGAAACTTCAAAAAGGACTCATTTAATTGGTAATTCAAAGGGCTAGTTCCCTTTTTAATAGTCGAAAGTGACTGGAGGGCAACTAACCCCCCTTTCACGCCCACCTTTCCCCCAAACAATTCCAATCAAAATTCTGAGATTGCCATTTTGTTCAACGTAGTTGGAAGTTCTGGAAATTGTGTCTCTGAGGATGACAACCCCCCCCCCCACAGCCCTCAGGGCAAGGGATGTAAGTTATGCCCTGGGGGCATATAAGGTTTTTATAGAAAGCGTTGTCGTAGAAACTTCAAAAAGGGATCATTCGATTGGAAATTTAAATGGCTAGTGCCCTTTTTTATAGTCGAAAGTGATTGGAAGGCAACTAATACCCTTTCCTCGCCCACCATTTCTCCAAATACATCCAAGCAAAATTTCAAAAGAGATCGGAGGGCAACTAGACCCCCCCCCCACGCTTTTTTTCCCCAAATACATCCGATAAAAATCTTGAGATAACTTTGACTTACTTTGACTTGACCTATGTCTCCTGCCGGGTGCTGCTCGGCGTAGAGAGTGACGTCTGCCTCCTCCATCCACTTCGTTCATGGCAAGCGTTTGCACATCGCACAACCTGATATTTGCCATCGTCAGGAACTCGGACATGCTGTCAGACCATCGTTTCTTCGGTCGGCCGCGAGGTCGCTTCCCACTGGCTTTGACTGAGTCGAAGTCATGGATCATTTTCGCAGGTATGTGTGGAGGCATTCGAAGTAGGTGTCCGAACCATCGTAGTGTTCGCTCGGCTGCTTGGGTCGAAAACCGAGACTGCTTGGTGAGCTGCAGCAGCTTCTCATTGCTGACAATGTCGAACCATCGTAGACCTTCGATCCTCCTCAGGCTCTTCGACTGAAAGACATCAATTGCCTTGAGGGTTGCGGCTAAAGCTTGCCACGTCTCAGCTCCATAGAGCATCACAGAGCCGACAAGGACGTTGAAAATCCGCAGCTTCGTTGTGCGACTGATATTTAGTTTTCGCCAGAGGTGACGGTTCAGCCTGCCCATGGCAGAAGACGCTTTGGATATTCTCGCTTGTAGTTCAGAAAGAAGTGAGCCATCTGAAGAAATTATGGAGCCCAGGTAGGTGAACCTTTGGACAACTTCGATGCTAGTGGTGCTATCAAAGCTAACTGAAGGACTGGCAGCAGGGGAGGATGGGTCTATGGCCATTATTTTCGTTTTAGTCCAGTTTATCTGCAGTCCTACTTTTGCAGCCTCTTCTCGTGAGATTCGAAGCGCTTCTAGCAACTGCTCAATGGAGTCCGCCAGAATGGCCAAGTCATCGGCAAAATCAGCATCTGCAATGACACGATCTCCAAACTTGAGTCCAAGGCTGAGACGTGAAGTAGTCCTTGTCATAACGTAATCTATGATGACATTGAAGAGCTCTGGGGCCACTGCACATCCTTGGCGCACTCCTGTCGTGATTTGGAAAAACGGGCTGCGCCGGCCGTTCACTCGAACACAGCTCTCCGTCCAATGGTGTAGAGCTTTTAAGAGTCTGCAGTATTTCTCTGGGAGGCCTGTAGATTCTAGAATCCGCCAAAGAGCTTCTCGGTCCACTGAATCTAATGCAGCACGGAAGTCGACGAAGGTAAAAAAAGCTTTTTGTCGGAACTCCGCGGCTTTTTCTATGATTTGTCGGATCGTAAAAATCTGCTCGATGGTTGAGCGGTCCGACATGAAACCAGCTTGCTCTGGTCGCCGGATTTTACGAGTGATATTTCGACATCGATCTAGCAGGACCATTGAGAAAAGTTTTTCCGGGACAGACAGTAGGGTTATTCCACGGTAGTTTGAGCAGTCGCTTCTAGAGCCTTTCCTCTTCCACAAAGGGATAATGACACCCTTCCGCCAATCTTCGGGAATTATCTCGGTTTGCCAGATTGTAGAGAACATGGTGTGGAGAAACAGGAGTATAACAGGACCTGCATATTTTAGCAGCTCCGAACTCAGACCAAAGATACCGGCAGCTTTATTGTTCTTGAGCCTTTTTACTGCATTTTCAATTTCTTAGGGGCTGAAAGGCTCGTCTGGAGGAGCATCTGCTTCGGGTCTTGGACTGCCAGGTTGGCTGGGACTAACAGTAGGAGGCATAGACGGGCTAGTGTTGTTCAGGAAGGGAGCAGAAGTGGTCCTTCCACCGCTCGAGACAAGAACCCTCATCAGAGAGAAGTGTCCCATCCCTGGATAGGACGGGTTCCAATGCTGGTGTTTTATTTTCTGTGAGATCACGGTGGTGCTTGAACAGGCTACCCATGTCTTTCTTTTTTGCTGCTAGTTCGATTTCATCGGCTTTCCTTGCAACAAACTGAGTTCGGTCTCGGTGAACAAGTCTGTTCCGCACTCCATTGAGCCTTCGATAGGTGGCCATGTCCCCAAGAAGTTTTGCCCTCCGCCTTTGCTCTATGACCTGCAGTGTTTTGTCAGTTAGCCACGATTTCTTCGGGAAACTTCGCTTGCCAAGCACCAGCTGTGCTGATTCGCTGGTTTGCGATTTAAAATACTTCTAGGCGTCTTCGCTGCTGTTGAGCGTGCCAAGGAGCTCAAAGCGATTTGATATCTCAACACTATACTTCTGGCGAGTATCTGGCTCCTTTAGTTTCCCAATATCCGCTACTACTGGTTTCATTTCCGATCGCTGTGCATGGAGGCGAAGCTGGACATCAGCACACACAAGCCTGTGATCTGCATTTCCGAGCTCTGCTGATCTGTAAGTTCTGCAATTCTTCAGCGATGATCTCCAGCGTTTAGAAATAATGACGTAGTCAATCTCAAAATAAAAATTTTGAGATAACCACTTTGTTAAAAACAGTTCAAACATCATACAATGAAAACTCCGGGGTCGAAACATCCTCCCTCCCCCAGGGCCTTAGGGCAGGCGTTATCAGTAATGCCCTTGGGATATATATGGTTCTTATAGAAGGGAAGCTCGTATAAACTTGGGAGAGGGCTCATTTTATTGGAAAGTGAAAGTTTGGCTCCCTTTTGAAGAGTCAAAAGAAATTGGAGGGCAACTACCCTCCCCCCCCCACACGCTCTTTTCCCCAAATACATCCGAGTGTGCGTAGCTGTGTTGGCCTCAGGCGGCTTGGTGCTGCGATGAGTTGTTAGTAGTAGTAGTAGTATATATATATATATATATATATATATATATATATATATATATATATATATATATATATATATATATATATATATATATATATATATATATATATATATATATATATATATATATATATATATATATATATGTATATATATATATATATATATATATATATATATATATATATATATATATATATATATATATATATATATATATATATATATATAAATCTTTCTCTGTTTAGTGCTTCCGAAATGCAGTATGCATTGAAAAGCTTGTCACTGAACTGTTAGGTCATCAGAATATTTTTGAGAATGTTTGCTCTACATCATGACACGGGCATCGGTTTCGGCCTTCTTTAAGTGTATAAATTACTGGCCATGTTGGGTTAGGTCAGAACCCAGGAATTGAAAAGAATTCTTAATTGATTCTTAATAGTTTCCATAGCAGCCAGTAAAGACAAAACAAAAATAAGAAATCCATTTAGTTTGATTATATGCTACGCATCTACTTTCTTCTTACTCCGGTCTAAATTCATTGTGGGCCATGCCCCCCCCGCTCCACCCCCTGAGAGCGCCTATGATGTTATTCCTTACTTTCAGTTGGAAAAACTTGTTTTTTTTTGTTTAATAACAGCCACAAGCCGAAGAAATACAGTATCTTTGGTCTATTATCACATTACAATCATACTTATGAAGGTGCTTAAGGTAAAATTAAATGCTAAGATTGGCCGGAAAATAACGTTTAATTAGAATAAATAGCTCATACGAAATTGCTAAAAATGCTTTAAATGCTTTTTCAGTTCCCCCATGAAAAATTCCTCCATAGGAAGACCCTCCCACGTAACCAAATCCTCCCGCGTCCCCCCCCCCTACCAGAAAAAAATTCTCCTGTAAACCGTTGAACAATATAACAGATGCGCATAGTAGCATATACGAATTAAATGAATTAATTTTGTAATTTAAGTAAATGACCTAATTTTTGCAGTTAGAAATAAAAATCCTCTTTATTGCTGTCGTCTATGTCGTCCAACATTCTCCCGTACCCATAACTATAGTTTGCATACCTCGGATTCTCTTGTTACTTTTGCCAATGATACCACCCTTATTACTTCTGGGAGAACAGAGGATGAGGTTCGTACAAAGTTAGTTGACCTCTTCGAGGAAGTTTCAATTTGGTTTGATGCTAACTCTCTTGCCTTAAATGTTTCTAAAACTAGTTTTTTCTCGTATATCTCAGGCTTGTCCTCAACTATCTGACATTCATATATCCAAAGGCTTTATTAATAGACCAAAAGACGGCCATGTCCGTTTCCTAGTCATATGGATGTCTGCTTTCCCTTCTTTTCTCAAACCGCTTTCGAATACTTACGATAAAGTTAAAAATCTTATCCAGGATGTAAATCGTTCGGCAACTAAACCGTTATCTGATATTAGAAAACTTTATATTCTTTCCCGTGCGCCTTTCCCTTTTCTTCAGTTCCATGGTGATATTCCTAGGTCCCTTAGGTTTACGTCTTCTTTTGTATCTGATCGGTCAAATTATCAACTCCGTAGTTCTCTAAATATCCAAATTCCCCAAACACCAACAATAAGATCTGATTTTAATCCTCTTGTTGCTTGTCATTTGACATGGAACACCCTTCCCGGTTCGGCTCGAGAATGCCACTCGTTTGGCACCTTCAAAAGACTTATTCAAAATTTTTGTTGTCATGTGATTAATTTTCCTTACTTTTGCCTAAATAGATTTTTAATTTTTCCTGAATAAACTTTACTTCATAATCTGTATTTATTTATATTTTCTTTTTTTTCCTTTTTGCTCTTGTTTCTGTGACTGTGAGTATAACTGTTTTTTTTTTATTTATGCACAGTCTTTCTCGTGGCTTATTTTTGTGTTTTGAATGGTTGGCGATAGTCCTTAATTTAATTGTTTTTCGTTTCTCTTTTCCTTTTCTTTTTTCTCTGTATAATCTGATTGTGACCAGTAGATTGTAGAAGGGTATGAAGATCACCTTTTTGATTTGAGAATAATATGCAGAGATATGAATTATGTTATGCTTTATTGATGTTTGATTGTTTTTTTTTGTGCTATTTTTTTTCTTCTTCTTTTTTTTAATCTCAGTAAGTAATTGGCTATTGTTCTCTGGGTTTGTGATCCGTATATACTCCCCTAATTATAGGCCAAGAAGCCTTTGGTGGGACTAGCACGGTGTATTATTGTATGTGTATTGATAATGAATAAAATCTTATCTTATCTTATGAACTAAGCATCAATTGATTCAATGTCAATTCAATGTTGTTAATGTCATTATGTCAATTTGAAATATTTGTTTCGATTTCTATAGCTCTTTCATTTTGTGGCCATGATGTCTTGTTACTTTGTCCGATCGTTTAGTATCCAAAAAACTTTTTCATGGAATCGATGTCTTTTAAAACAAAGTAGCACATTAATTTGAGGGGGAGGGTGAAGCTGAATAGGAATTCATCAAGTTTTGTGTATCGTGATTGGGCATGCTCTTATTTCAGTTTTTTTCTTTTCAGACGAAGTATTTTCTGCGATCACTTTGCAGATCCTGGAAGAAATAGATTTCAGCAAGTCCAGAGGAGTCATTCAGAAGCGCTGCGACACTTCAGACAGAATTAAGTCCTTTTTAAAGAAATTTAGAAGATTTTACATCAGATACATTCAGAGTTACTAACTTATGCTTACTTATGCGAGTAAACTAGGCTACCTCCATCTCTCATAGTTTTTTATAATCAAATTAAAAATATTCATTATGTTTACTTGATGACTTTAAATAATTAAATTAAAAATTACATTAACTGCATTAAAAAGTTTTGTTTTTGTTTATTAAAACAAATTTATTTACTTCAATTAAGACTTTGAGTGGTTTACTACTTCTACATAACAGTCAACACATGCCGTATGTTTCCATGTATTTTTTCCCGAACGACTTAGTATGTGGGGGATAATCTAGAAGCCTTGGAAAGTAGTGGGGCCATTTCAGGATCAAGCACGCCCATAGGGACTACTCCTTTCTTCCAGAGGTTCAACGGCGCAAGAAGAATGCTTAACGGTGATTTCCTCCTTTGGCGACCAGGTGTCATAATTTTAGGTGAAATTCCCGCCCAAGCAAAGATTTGGCACGAGCAGGTGTCATAATTTTAGGTAAATTCCCAGATGTTTCAGCTACTTGGAATGTGGTCCGTATAATACACAAGTTTTAATAATAAATTAATTTTTAATAAATGAAGTTCCTAACCCCTTGCTCCTGTTCTTAGCTGGCATGATTCCCATTTTTGACAAGATTTCAACGTCCTTGGCGAGAGTGTGTTTAGGTTAGGTCAGATTTTTTTTCTACGACAAGCCCCCTTTTTTCTGTGACATTCCTCTTATGTCACGCGACACACCCTCGTTTCAAGCGTATGTTACACCACGCGGCACACCCTCGCTTTTAAAGGGTCTGATAAGTGGAGCTATCAACACCTTGCACCTACGCAATGCGCTTACCGGCTCTATTAAAGGGAAGACAGTTGCCAAGACTCCGTGACACATCCCTTTGGACTCCAATGACGACATACGAGTTACACCGTTTCAAACAGATAGGTCTAATATGCCTGACGCAATTTTGCGTAACCCTACCACAGGAACCCATTGGGGAATCCCCGCTTGTAGCTCACACCTTACGTAATTATTGTGCAAAACTGTCATGTGGTACTTTTTTTCGCCCGAAACCCCCAAAGCTTTCTTTTTTCATTAAATTAATGGTAATACACACTTTATTGAAGGTCACGTAATGATTGAGCATTCATCACTGTCAGATAATACCATCTTGACATTTTTAGCCCAAACGACTCAAGATACTTTCTTTTTCGGTGTTTCATTTTTCACTCAAAACATCTTTCCTATTTTTTTAAAGAGTTCTCTACCCCACCAGGACTCGAAAGGTCATTCCCTTCCAATGGTACTGCGTCCCAAGCAAGTCGTCCATGAAATCATTTCCAATATTTTGTATCTTGAACCATATTCTAAAAATAAACAATTGCATAAGAGCTAAGACTTCCCATTTTTGGCACTCGCTAGAACAGCGTATTTACTGCCAAATTTGGCACGCACTTGGAAAACATCTATTTACAGGGGACATTTGCTTTCAAGGTATTTTTAGCAATAAAGGTGAAATGTGTGTTTAAATTAATTAAACACGTAGGTATGAAAGACGCGTCCCAAACAATAAATCTTAAAAAAACAGAAATCGTAAATAAAAACAAATTAACAGGCAATAAAATATAAAAAAAGACAGCTAAGAAACATGAAAAAAATAAAATATGATAATGCCATATAATAATATAGGAAAAAAGAACCATCTATTATAGAAAATCAGGTCTTCTAGCCTGCAACCCAGGAGGGTGGGGGAGGTATGAGGGATATTAGATGCAATTTAAGATATATTTAGAACTGCTAAGGAAAATACCCATTTCATTGAGTGCCTGTTAGATTTTCATCTCTTCATGGGAAAAATTCCTTAATGTCCCGACCCTAACTTTTAAGCTGTAGTTCAACCCACAATGACGTTAATTGACTCCCCCCCCAACCCTAACAAGACTTTCTTCAGGCATTTAGTAATAAAAATTATGGTTCTAAATCCCGTGATTGAAGTTTTTGCAACCCGGCCCTATCATGATGTACCACAAAACACCCCACACTGCCATGGCGTTTCACTCATGTGACACCCCCCATCCCCTGGATGACCTGATATTAGTGATACATTTAAACCATATTAAAAGGTATTTTTTAAGGACTTTTAACAAAATGCACCATTTCATTGAGCATTGTTAGATTTTACTCCCCCTCTAGCAAAAAATTCATTTAACACCTCCCACCTTATCTTTAAGCTCTAGAGTATGCTAGTCAATGACAATGCATACCACCTTGGTACATTATGGATGATATTAAACAACCCCGTGACATCGCTACATCTCCCCATAGAAATCTTTCAGGTATATTCTAATAAAAAATATGGTTCTATTTCCCGAGATTTAAGTTTTTGCAACCCAAGCCAATCCTAATGCCCCACAAAATACTCCACACCGCCATGGTATTTCACCCTTGAGACACCAGCCCTCCCCACCCCCTGGGTGACCTGATATTAGTGATACATTTAAAACATATTAAGATTTATTATTGAAGAACTTTTAACGAAATGCACCATTTCATTGAGTATTGTTAGATTTAACTCCCCCTCAAGCGAAAAAATTCACTTAACACCTCCTACCTTATCTTTAAGCTTAAGAGTACTCTAGTCAATGCATATTCATACCACCTTGGTAAATTATGGATAATATGAAACACCCCATGACATCGCTATATCTCCCCAAAGAAATCTTTCAGGTATTTCCTAAAAAAATCTGTGGTTCTAAATCCTGTAATTCAAGTTTTTGCCACCCGGCCAAATCATGATGCCCCACAAAACACACCACACTGCCATGGCATTTCACCCATGTGACAACCCCCATCCTCTTGTTGACCTGATATTAGTGAGATTTCCAATTTTTTGGCACTCGTTAGAATGATGTGTTACTCTCCCAATTTGATAGACTCCGGGGGACATTTGCTTTCAAGATACTAATAAAGGGAAAGCTTGTCTTACTCGTGATAAAGACTACATCTTAAAAACACAGACAATGTAAATAAAAACAAATTAACAAGTAATAAAACATAAAAAAACAGCTAAAAAACACGCCAAAAAATAAAAGATGAAAATGTCATATTATCATACACGCAAAAAAGAACCATCTATTATACAAAAACCCGGGGACTTCTAGCCTGAAACCCCAGAGGTCAGGGGAGGTGGGAGTGATATTAGATGGAATTTAAGACATATTAAAAGTTGTTAAGAAAATACCACTTTTTGTTTAAGATAAATTCATGAATATTTCACAATATCCTAACAATATTTTTCAGCTCCCTTCTAATAGCCTTCACTTTCAGAGGGCGCATTGATAATAGATTTAGTTTGTAGGCGTTATTTTAGCCTTTTAGATTTAAAAGGATACTCCTTTCTTCCTTTCTTCCTTCCTTTTTACGGAATACTCCTTTCTTCCTAAAGTTCGGCGGCTCAAGAAGAATGTTACAGACTATGATTTTTTTTTTCCTGGAACACCAACCATTCTTGAATTTAATGTTTCTTGACAATAGGCAATAATAACGTTCTGCTACCGCTATGACACAATTCATCATCAGTGTAAGAGTCTTCTAACATTTGAAACATACACCCACAGACACTTTCTTAGAGGTAGCATTTTTTTTTGTTATGATGACAACTTATCTGCTAGAAGTAATGATCTTTCTGTCAAACACACACAATTTTTCTTAGAAGTAGCAATTTTTCATTATGATAACAAGTTTTCTACCAGAAGTAACAAGTTATCCTTAATACTAACAAATTTCCCCTTAGAAATAACAACTTTTTTCCTTAAAATTAACATACTTTTACTTGACACACTCAAATTTCTCTTAGAAGTAGCATTTTTCCTTAACACTAACAAATTGTCTCATCGAAGTAACAACGTTCTTCCTTATTACTTACAAACTTTTACTTAACACTAACATTTTCTATTGGAAGAATCAACTTTTTTCCTTAATACTAACAAATTGTCTCATCGAAATAACAACATTCTTTCTTATTACTAACAAACTTTTACTTAGCACTAACAGATTTTCTCTTGGAAGTATCAACTTTTTTTCCTTAATACTAATATCATTTTACTTAACACTCTCAAATTTCTCTTAAAAATAATATTTTTCGTCATTTATAACTTGTTTTCTGTTCGAACTATCAAGTTATTCGAACTATCAAGTTTTCTTTCAAAGATACCAATTTTTTCCTAAAAGTTACAATTTTTTCGTTTATGATAAAAAGTTTTCTGCTGGAAGTAGCAAGTTTTCCTTAACACTAACAAATCTTTTCTTCAAAGCAACAAAATTTTCCCCCTTAATAGTAACAAGATTTTACTCAACACACTCAAATCATGAGCGCTCATGATAATCTAAGTTAGATGAACCTAACTTAAACGTAGAGAAACCTAACTTTGACAGAAAATTTTTTAAAAACCTGTTACTTCTATGAGAAATTTCATTGTGTTAAGTAAAACTTTATTAGTAAGAAAAAATTGTTACTTTGATGGGAAGATTTTTTAGTGTTACGGATAACTTGCTACTTCTGATAGAAAAATTGTTATCATAAACGAAAAAATTGTTAACAAGGTTGCCACCCTGACCTGGAAGAATTTACTAAATCGGAGAGGAAAAATTTACTAGATCGCATCTGTTTTTACTAAATGCTCAAAAAATTTTTTGACGCGCACCATCAAGCATCGATTTTTATTATAGGAGGATAATCAATACGATTTCACAATTTTTTTTCCTTTTTTCTTCTTTTTTTCTCTTTACCCCTTTTTTTAATTTTCATAGTACGATTGAAAATTCCGGAAACCTACAAGTTCAAAAATCTCTATATATATATATATATATATATATATATATATATATATATATATATATATATATATATATATATATATATATATATATATATATATATATATATATATATATATATATATATATATATATATATATATATATATATATATATATATATATATATATATATATATATATATATATATATATATATATATATATATATATATATATATATATATATATATATATATATATATATATATATATATATATATATATATATATATATATATATATATATATATATATATATATATATATATATATATATATATATATATATATATATATATATATATATATATATTTAATAGCCAACCACCAACCACCCAACCTTGGGTGGTTGGCTTTTGTTTTGATTCTAATAGATTCCCAATAATCACAAATGCAAGTGTCATTATAGCTTCATTTTAGTTGGTAAGATTTGATACACAGAAAGCTGATTTTGTCGACCTTTAGATGCAGGAAGTGAAGTGTCTGTTTATGAAAATAGCTGACTGCTTGTCTGTCACTGAGACAGACAAGCAAAATTGTAAATTGTAAAACAGACAGGCAAAAATTGGAATTTGTTATATGTTTACGATAATTTTTTCCCTGAATTCATGGAAAAAAAATTGTTTACTAATAATCATGACTTTTTACTAGTTTTTAATAGATTTCGAGAAATTTACTAGATCCTCTAAATTTACTAGATTTTTTTTCTACTAGATATAGTAAAATCCTGCTGACGGTGGCAACACTGATTGATAATTCCAAGAAAAATTTGGTATGTTTGACTGAAAATTGTTACTTGTAACAGATAACTTGTCATCATAGCGAAAGTTGCTATATCTAAGGAAAAATTGGAATCTTTGAGAGAAAAGTTGCTAGTTCAAGCAGAAAACGTGTTAACACTGACGAAATTCGGGTGTGTTAAGTAAAATTTTGTTAGTATTAAGGAAAAAAGTTGTTACTTCGAAGAGAAGATTTGTTATCTTTGACGGAGAACTTGGTGTTGTTAGAAGAAATTTGTTACTTCTAAAAAAAAATTAGTATGTCTGACAGAAAACTTGTTACCTCTAAGAGATAACTTGTTATCACTGACGAAAAATTACTTCTTCTATGAGAGATTTGTTATCTTTGATGAAAAAATTGGTGTGTTACTTCTAAGAGAAATTTGATTGTGTTAAGTAAAACTTTACTAGTATTAAGGAATATGTTGTTACTTCGATGAGAAAGTTTGTTAGTATCAATGAAAACCTGCTAATTCTGACAGAAAACTTGTTATCATTACGAAAAATTGTTGCTTCTAGTAAAAATTTGCTATATTTGACAGAAAAATTGTTACTTCTAACGGATAACTTGTTACCAATGACGAAAATTATTACTTCTATGAGAAATTTGTCATCTTTGATGGAAAACTTGGTGCTATTAGAAGAGATTTGTTACTTTTAATAAAATACCTTTTACTTCTAAGAGAGATTTGAGTGCGTTAAGTAAAAGTTTGTTAGTGTTAAGGGAATATGTTGATACTTCGAAAAAAAGAATTATTAGTGTTAAAGAAATCTTTCTACTTCTGTCAGAAATTTCCGTTTGTTAAGTAAATGATTGTAAGTCTTAAGGAAAAAGTTGTTACTCCGATGAGAAAATTTGTTAGTGTTAAGGAAAACTTGCTACTTCTGACAGAAAACTTGTTATCATAAACGAAAAATTTTCACTTCTATGAAAAGTTTTGTATCTTTGACAGAAAAACTTCTACTTGTAACAGAAAAGTTGTTATCATTGACAAAAATTGTCACTTTTAAGGTAAATTTGTTATCTTTGATGGAAAAATTGGTGCTATTAGAAGAAATATGTTACTGCTAAGAAAAAAACTGTTACTCTTAAGAGAAATTTGAGTGTGTTAAGTAAAAGCTTATTAGTATTAAGGAATATATTGTTAGTTCGAAGAGAAAATTTGTTACTTACATTGAAAACTTGCTACTTCTGACAGAAAACTAGTTATCATAACAAAAAACCGTTGCTTCTATGAAAAATTTGCTATCTTAGACAGAAACCTTGTTACTTGTAACAGATAACTTGCTATCATTGAAGAAAAAATGTTACTTCTATGGACAAATTTGGTGTGTTCGACAGAAAATGTGTCACTTCTAATAGACAACTTGTTATCATTGACGAAAAACTGTCTCTTTTAAGAATAATTTGTTATCATTGATGGAAAAGGTTGGTGCTATTAGAGAAAATTTGTTACTGCTAAGAAAATACCTGTGATTTTTAGGAGAAATTTGATAGTGTAAAGTTAAAGTTTGTTAGCTTTAAGGAAAAAGTTGTTACTTTGATGAGAAAATTTGTCAGTGTTAAGGAAAACTTGCTACTTCTGACAGAAAACTTGTTATCATAAACGAAAAAAATTGATACTTCTATGAAAAAATTTGTTATCTTTGCTGTAAAACCTTCTACATCCAACAAAAAACTTATTATCATTGACAAAAATTGTTACTTTTAAGAAAAATTTGTTATCTTTGATGTGAAAATGAGTACTATTAGAAACTTTTATTACTATTAAGAAAAAACCTGTTACTTCTTAGATTATTTGATAGTGTTAAGTAAAAGTTTATTAATATTAAGTAAAAATGTTGTTACTTTGATGAGAAAATTTGTTAGTGTTAAGGAAAACTTGCTACTTCTGACAGAAAAGATATTATCACAAGCCAAAAAATTGTTGCTTCTAAGAAAAAATTTGTTATCATTGCTGGAAAACTTGCCGGTTCTAGCAGAAATAGAGTTATCTGTGACAGAAAATTCTTACTTTTAAGATAAATTTGTTATCTTCAACGGATAAGTTGGAGTTATTAACAAAAAATTGTTACTGTTAAGAAAATACTTGTTATTTCTATGAGAAATTTAATGTTAGGTAAAAGTTTGTTAGTATTAAGGAAAAAGTTGTAACTTTCTTGAGAAGATTTGTTAGTGTTAAGGAAAACTTTTTACTTCTGACTGAAAACTTTTTATCATAAACGAAAAAATTGTTACTTCCAAGAAAAATTTGTTAGCTTTGCTGGAAATAGTTCTACTTCTAACAGAAAACTTGTTATCAGTGACGAAAATTGTTACTGTTATAGAAAGAACCTGTTTCTTTTATGATAAATTTGATAGTGTTAAGTAAAAGCTCGTTACTATTAAGGGGAAAAAGTTGTTGCTTCCAATAGAAGATCTGTTAGTGTTAAGGAAAACTTACTACTTCTGGTAAAAAACTTATTATCATAATGTAAAATTGTTACTTCTAAGTAAAATTTGGTATCTTTGACAGAAAATTTGTTAGTTAAAGCAGAAAACGTGTAATGACCGGCGAAAAACTTTATTTCTAAGAGAAATTTGAGTTTGTTAAGTAAAAATTTGTTAGTAATAAGGAAAAGAGTTGATAGTTTGAAGAGAAAATTGGTTAGTGTTAACAAAAAACTGCTACTTCTGGTAGAAAACTTGTTATCAGAACGAAAAAATTGTTAATTCTAAGAAAAATTCGGAATATTTGACGGAAAAACTTGTTACTACTAACAGATAACTAGTTATCACAGACAAAAATTGTTACTTCTTTAAGAAATTTAGTAACTTTGACAGAAAACTTGGTGCTATTAGAAGAAATTTGTTATTCCTAAGAAATAAAACTGTTACTTCTAAGAAAAATTTTAGTGTGTTGAGTAAACGTTTGTTACTATTAAGGGGGACAAGTTGGAGCTTCGAAGAGAAGATTCGTTAGTGTTCAGGAAAACTTGCTACTTCTGGCAGAAAACTTTTTATTATAAACGAAAAAATTGTTACTTCTAAGAAAAATTTTGTATCATTGACAAAAAACTTGATAGTTCGAACAGAAAACGTGTTATCACTGACAGCAAGTGTTATTTCTAAGAGAAATTTTAGCTTGCTAAGTAAAATGATGTTAGTATAAAGAAAAACAATTTGATGCTTCGAAGAGAAAATCGGTTAATGGTAAGTAAATGTTTGTTAGTATTAAGGAAGAATGTTGTTAGTTTGAAGAGACGATTTGTTAGTATTAAGCAAAAAAAAAGTTGATGCTTCGAAGAGAAAATCTGTTATTGTTAAGTAACAGTTTGATAGTATTAAGGAAAGAGTTGTTACTTCGAAGAGGAAATTTGTTAGTGTTAAGGGGAACATGCTACTTCTAAGAGAAATTTGAGTGTGTTAAGTAATAGTATGTTAGTTTTAAGGATAAAGTTGAAACTTCGAAGAGAAGATTTGATAGTGTTAAGGAAAACTTCATACTTCTGGCAGAAAACTTGTTATCATAACGAAAAATGCTATTTCTAAGAAAAATTGTGTATGTTTGACAGAAAAATTATTACTTCTAGCAGATAAGTTGTCACCATAACGAAAAAATACTACTTCTAGGAAAATATCTGTGGGTGTTTGTATTTATCAAATGTTAGAAGACTGATCATGACTTGTGTCATAGCGGTAGCAGAACGTTATTATTGCCTATTATCAAGAAACATTAAACCCAAGAATTATCTATGTTGTAGGAAATAAACCTTATTCTCTAACATTCTTCTTGAGCCGTCGAACCTATGCAAGACAGGAGTTGTCCATAAGGGTGGGGGGGACTGGACACTTCCTCGGAGGCGACCAGCAAGTAGGTACGTTAGTGGAGGGAGGCAGGATAACCATAAATAAACACTTTAAAATTACCTCTGTTTGTAACGATAAAAAAAAATAATAAAAACAGTGTTGAGCTGGCGACCAAAAAACGGGCCTCCTCTGCCCAACAGACGGTCCCCCTTCCCTCGAGTCCTCTCCCCTTGTCTTACTTAAATTACGCATGTTATTCTTTATCCTTTTAAAGCTACACTAATGCCTAAAACTACATCTATTATCAATGCGCCCTCTGAAAATGAAGGCTACTAGGTGGGAGCTGAAAAATATTGTAAGGATATTGTGAAATATCCATGAATTTATCTTAATGAAAAAGGGGTATTTCCTTAAAAGCTCTTAATATGTCTTAAATTCCATCTAATGATGCTCCCCCTCCCCTAACCCCTGGGGTTTCAGGCTAGAATCCCCCCGGTTTTCTATATAGATGAAAATAGATATTTTCATCTTTATTTGTTGTCGTGTTTTTTAGCGGTCTTTTTTATGTTTTATTGCTTTTCAATTTGTTTTATTTTTATTGTCTGTGTTTCTATGATGTTGTCCCTAGCACGAGTAAGACACGCATTTCCCTTTATTAATACCTTGGAAGCAAATGTCCCCCGGAGTCAACCAAATTCGAAGAGTAACGCATAATTCTAACTAATGCCAACAAATGGGAAATCGTGTATTATTATATGGCATTTTCCTCTTTTATTTTTTGTCGTGATTCTTAGCTGTTTTTTTTATTTTTTATTGCCTGTCAGTTTGTTTTTATTTATAATTTCTGTGTTTTTAAGATTCATTGTTTCGGACGCGTATCTCCTACCTAGGTGTTTACATAGTTTAAACATGCATTTTCCCTTTACTGCTAAAAATACCTTGAAAGCAAATGTCCCCTGCAAATAGGTGTTTTCCAAGGGCATGCCAAATTTGGCAGTAAACAAGCCGATCTAACGAGTGCCAAACATTGGGGAATCTCAGGTGTCAGGCAATAGTTTATTTTTAGAATATGGTTTACGAAATATTGGATATGATTTATGGGACGAATTGCTTGGGGCACAGTACCATCAGAAGAAATGATGTTTCAAGTCCTGGTAGGGTAAAAAACTCTAAAAAAATATATCAAAGGTGTTTTGAGTGAAAAATGAAACGCCGAAAAAGAAAAGGTCTTAAGACTTTTGGGTGAAAAATGTCAAAATGGTATCATCTGACACTGATGGATGCGCAATCATTACATGACCTTAAATAAAGTGTGTACCGTTATTAAGTTAATGAAAAAAGAACGCTTTTGGGGTTTCGGCCGAAAAAATGGACCACATGACAGTGCTGCACAACAGTTACGTAAGGTGTAAGCTGCAAACGGGGACTCCCCCATGGGTTCCTGTGGTACGGCTACGCAAAAATTGCGTTAAGCATATTAGACCTGTCTGTTTGAAACGGAGTAAGTAGTATGACGTCATTGGAGTCCAAAGAGATGAGTCACGGGGTCTTGGCAAATGGGTTCCCTTTAATAGAACCGGTAACCGCATTGCGTAGGTGCGAGGAGTCTTGGCAGCTGTTTTCCCTTTAATAGAGCCGGTAAGCGCATTGTACAGGTGCGAGGTGTTGATAGCTCCACTTATCTGTCCCTTTAAAGGTGAGGGTGTGTCGCGTGGTGTAACATACGCTTGAAACAGGGGTGTGTCGTGTGACGACAGAGGACTGTCACAGAAAAACAAAGGGGAATTGTCATAGAAAAACACCTGACCTAACATAACCATTGAACTCTTGCCAAGAACGTTAAAATCTTGTCAAAAATGGGAATCATGCCATCTAGAAACAGGTGCAAGGGGTTAGGAACTTCACTTATTATTAAAACTTGAGTATTATACGGACCAAATTCCAAGTAGCTGAAACACTTGGGAATTTTACCTAAAATTATGACACCTGGTCGTGCCAAATCTTGCCTGGGTGGGAATTTTGCCTAGAACTGCGACACCTGGTCACTAAAAGAGGAAATTGCCGTTAAACATTCTTCTTGAGTCGTCAAACCTATGGAAGAAAGGAGTAGTCCGTATTGGCACGCTTGAACATGAAATGGCCCCACTACTTCGGAAGTTAACTAGTTTGACTAAAAATTTTATTGGCTGTAATGAAAATGGGATTGAAGGGCACCCATTCCCTCGTGCTTATTTTCTTAGCCGGCCCTCATAGACCCAATTGATGCTGGAAACAAATTTTGAGATACCCTTTTTGTTTTCAAAGCGTCCAAAAAATATTTCAAAATTGCCAAAATTTCCAAAATATGCCTCTGAGGATGAAGAAAACTCACAGCCTCTGGGGAAAGTGCCATAAATTAAAAAAAATGTCGGTACTTGCGCATTATATGGGCCTTTCTAAAAAGTAAAGTTTGGTTAATGCTAATGAAATAAAATAAAATAGGGTACATATATTATAGTTTATAAACAAATTTGGGCTATAAATTTGCACATTAGGGGGGGGGGGGGGCAAAGCATAGCATATGTTAAATACGTAGCCTAACCTAGCCAAGGCACCTTTACCGCCCCTCCTAAACCCCAAATAACAACAGTTTAAATATCGTATACGCAATGAATACCACGCTATGGATTACATTGCTCTATAGCCGTCTCTTGAATTAACCCGTCAAAAAAGGGTTTTTCGTGCCTGGTTTCCTTTTAAAGGCCCATATAATGTGAAAGTACAAAAATGTCTGTTATTTACGGGTAGTTCTTACAGTAAAAAAGTGAGGCACTCCAGCAATGGGTCTCGAAAAGTACCACCAACTTTATTTTATAATCAGCTTAAAACTTATGCCCTGAAGTCCTTGGGCCAAGAGAACATCAACACAAAAAAAAAAAAAAAAATACACATAAACTGCAAAAAAGTGGGCCACCCTGCTCGTTTTGCTTAACAAACCAGAATTTACAGCAATATGTCCCAGGCCAAAACGGCCCTGTGCGAGAAAAACTGTAGTTTTCGGGAAGAGTCCCCTGCTTCCAGACATTGGGACCTAAAAAGGGTTCAAATACTTTTTTGCTAGTCTTGAAACGATTTTAAGGATTGCTGCTCAGCTAAGCAAACTGCACGTATTTTCAAGGAGTGCAGAGGGTGCTTGGGGACTTATAAATGAGAAGAAAAACTTCAAGTCTTTGATATGATTGGATGTCACAAACAACAAGGTAGGTATATATTGATCGGCTGTAAAGGTACTGCCCAAGAGAACCTTCATGAAGGGGTAAATTTTCTGAGAAATGATTTTTCTTTTTGAGAATTGACGACATTTTTTCGAGAATATCGACATGTGATTTTAGAAACTAGGCGTTTTGATTTTAAAACGCTTTAAAATGACTGAACTATAGCCCACAGTAACCAAAATTACAAATCTCTATAAAAAGACGAGTCGTTTGATGTATATATTGCCAACGATCCTTTTTTAAGCTTTGGTCATTATTATTTCCACTCGCTCCTTACTTACAGTTCGTTACTACGAACTGGTGAATTTTTATTTCGTTTTTTTCTTTTCAATACGTTTTGAAAAATTAAAATCATAGACCTACTGCCCAAAGTGCATACAATTTTGAGTAAAGTGCAAATGACACTAACAACGGCTCTTAGAAGACTTGAGATGCAAATTGTTCTGCTCGGTAACTGTTATTTACGGTAACTGTTATTTTTAAACCTTGACTAGCTTAGTTCAATTATTTTGATGTTGCGTTGATGTTGATGGTAGATAAAAACAAAGTGTTTGAAACATGGAATCACGTAACGGGGGAGGGGGATCAGTTTATATTTTATTCACAGTTTTAAGACGATTCTCATCCGATTCTTGTTCTCGACATATCGAGTAAAATAGCGAAGTCGAAATTTTTATTTCTGCCATACTTTCCAAGGTACGATCTAGTATTTACAAGGGCTAGGAAAGATTTCAACCAGAAGGCAGCGAAAAATTAGCTGATATCATAGGCACCGCGCTAGCCCTGCCTATGTAAAGAAAGATGTGGGCACAATTTTTTTTTTTTTCTTTAGCCGGTCACTTCGTATCGAAGGATTTGTCGTAGAAACTTCGAAAAAGACTCATTCGAATGGAAATTGTAGTGGCTAGTGCCCTTTATAATAGTTGAAAGAGATTGGAGGTCAACTAGCCTCCCCCCCCCCTCACGCCCATCATTCCCCCAAACCCATCCACTCAAAATTTTGAGATAACCATTAGGGTCCGCGTAGTTGATTTCCTGGTTGAAAATATGTTTTTGAGGAGAACAGTCCCCCACAACCCTCGGGGCCAGGGTTTTGAGTTATGTACTGAGGACATATAAGAACGATGTTGGCACAATGTACTATGTGTTATTTTTTTCCTTTAGAGTAGGGCACTTCATATGGAAAAGATCGTCGTAGAAACTTCAAAAGGGGCTCATTCGATTGGAACTTAAGAGTCTTAATGCCCTTTCTGATAGTCAAAAGTAATTGGAGGGCAACTAGCCCCCCCCCCCGCCCATCATTCCTCCAACACATCCAATCAAAATTTCGAGATAGCCATTTTGTTCAGCGTAGTTGATTTCCAGATAGAAAATATGTTATTGAGGAGGACACTTCCCCACAACCCTTAGGGCAAGGGTTTTAAGTTTTGCTCTGGGGGCATATAAGGTTTTATAGAAGGCGTTGTCGTAGAAACTTCAAAAAAGGCTCATTCGATTAGGAATTTTATTTTTGCTCATTTTTTGTTTAATGGAGTTCTTTACTTTTCTTTGAAAAAATTATTTTGTGGAAAAACTTTTTTTAAATTAATAGTAGTAAAGCGGGGATTTTTAATATCTAAACCTAGGATCGAAGTCCCTCAAAAAACAGATTGGCAAAGATGGGAAGAAAGCGGTCTTTGGAGAACCTACTGTAAAAATCTATATTTTCATTCATTTCTGCCGTTAGAAAATAGATAAAATCCCTATTTTGCTATTTTCTCGTAAACGTGGAAACGCAGATACTGGGTTTTGGCCAACAGCTCATTTGGGATGCCAGGAAATACCTGTGCCGAAGGGTAATTTGATTGAATTGGTCCTGTTGCTGCTGCTGGGTAAACAGTTAAACAGATAAGGTCATGTAATCGTTTTCTATTCAGATGACACCTATGAGTAATGTAGGCCCTGAGTTTTCAAGGACAGCCCTATCATAATTCCAAGGACAGCCCTATCCCTTTTCCATTGAGTTTCAAAGGCAGCCCTCTGACGTCACAGCATACCTGTTTCTAGGCGACATTCCCACCCTTGGCAAGGTTAGGTGGCACACCCTTTTCCCTGTTTCTAGGCAAAATCATGTCTAGACTCACCCCCAGTTTGCCGAACTCCCCTGCCTTGTTACTAGGCTAATCAAGTCTATACAATTTCCCAGGTAGCTGAAATCCCCTGCGTTGTTTTTTCTGTTTGAAAACATGCCTAGACACGTTCCCAGGTGGTTCAAACCCCTTCGCGGTGCCTTTCCAGACATACCCCCAGCTAGAAAAACTCTCCCGCGCTGTTGCAAGGAAAAAGTCTCAGGTGCCAGAAATCCCCTGTGTTGTTTCTATGCAAAATCATGTCTAGACACATTCCCAGGTGATTGAAACCTCCGGCAAAGCTTTTATATTAAAAGCCAAAGAGAACTTACCCACCAAAATATGCTATATACAGATATGTTAAAGGCATTTCATTATCAGTCTCTTTCAAAAAGTTGACGAAACCACAAGTACTTTAACAATGGATAATACCTACAATCAAGTAAGTCCCTTTGTCTCTCTACTCCCCCCCCCCAAAAAAAAAAAATCTTTATACTTTGGTTTGTTTCAAATATACACTTTTTCATACTGTGTAACCCCTCCCTCCTCCCCATTTACCAGCATTTAATTCTTTATAAGAAGAATGATTTACTCAAAAAGTATCTTTTTCTTCTTCATGCGTTTAAAAACCTAGGAATTGTCTCCCCTAGCGATCTAAACAGAGACATTCATCAAAAAAGTTTCGTGCGTGTTTTTCCTGGAATTGGTATCTGTTGTGAATTTGGCAGAACCCTCTCAAACGGTGATTGGTATACAATGAAGGGTTCTTGTCAATTAATAACCCTTACGGAAAAATGTCAGATTTAGAAAATTCTATGTCTGAGGTTTCTCTGAAAAATTAATGTGTAATAGTCACATCATAGGCATGGAAATAGTGCGTATAAGGAGAGAGGAGGGGACAATAGAAATATTTATTTTCTAGACAAAAATCTATTTTTTTAACTGCTTATTGCGTATAAATGGTAAAATCAATATGTATTGCCCTCCCCATTAATAGAATTATATGCATGCCTATGCTACAGACAAACTATTATCTAGCATTTTTCCCTATAGTGTTCAATTTATTTTCCATTTTTAAAATTCCTGCGTGTAAAAGAAAGATCGCGTATTATTTCTAAGCCTATTTTCTACGCTTTCTTGAAAAAAGTAGTGACTTATTTAAAGATGGGAGGGGGGCAATAACAAAACTAAGGTTACCAAGTTTCACCTTTCCGGAAAGGAGAGGGCTGTATATTTTTGAGATCTAGATTATTGGATATATATTTTATATTTTCTTAAAAAGGGTTGACCTATTCTAAACAATGTTTAAATATTTATAGCTTCTGTTTTCCTTCTCTAAAAGGGGAGGGTACTAATTCCTTTTCTTCTGTAACATCACTATTTTGTTCTAATATTTTCTCTTCTTTTCAGAATTTCCCTGCCCTTGCTCCTCCCAGCAAGCGAGCCAGAGTGGGCGAGGCAACCCCGGTAAGGCAATCAGTGATCAAACAGCCTCCTTCCGGACGGACACTGCCTGTGCAACCCTTGGCTTCCCATCAGGAGAAACCAGGCCCTTACAGGGCACTGCCAGTGTAGCCATTGACCACTCAACTTGTATTGCCCGGAGCCTCTCACGCTCGTACCAGACCACCAATGCCACCGTAAGCTCCTATGCAACCTGGCAGAAAATAGAAGAGAGAGTGGGCGGCTGCACAAAATTCTGCTGCCCCTCCTACGCAAGATCCTGAGGTTGTCCCTCATCATGCTTTACCGAAGGCCTCAGGAGCTGCCCCACCAAAGTGAAATTGTGAGTCTGTCCCCCATCATGCTTTGCCAGGACCATCCGGCATGCAAGTGCATCCAGAATTTGGAGATGCAAGTATTTTTACATCTACCCGGCTATATAAATATCGAACTATTTTTTCAACTTTTTTAGGCCTTTCTTTTCGCCATTTTTCAACACAGTAAAAGCTTGTCTGAGATATTAAAAGACATTTTTTGCTATTTTTTATACCTAATAATAATATTTTTCACTAATTTCTAGTTTACTGTTAGAGAGCCTTTCATCTCGCCATTTCAAGCTAATAATGCTATTTTTCGCTAAAATATTAAAGTTTCAGAATACATCCCTACCCTGCCTAGTTTTAAAAGACGCTGTCTCTCGGAAATTAGCTTGTACTTAGCCATTTCACTATTTTTTTCAACTTAACAAAAGCTTTTCGCCAGAATATAAAAGGTCTCTTAAATAAAGCTCCCTTTTTTACTCTTTAAATGCCTACTTGTTAGTTTTTAGGACTCATCTGTGTAGCCCCCCCCCCCGCCAGCTAGCTTCACTTGTGCCTATTTTTCTAGACTACCCCACTTTTCTGTCTTTTTGACTACTTTTGTCTTTCTTTCAGGCTCCATAACTCCTAGTTTCACCGTCCCTTAGCCATTGGGCTGTTTTACCCCATTTTCTAGCAACTACTCACTAGTTTTTGGTTAAATCTGTGCCCTCCCATGCTAATGCTCTTTTTTAGAATAGTTTTTAACTGTTTTGCTATAATATTGAAGTTTCAGAATACATCCCTACCCTCCCTAATTTTAAAAGACTCTGTCCCTCTGAAATAAGCTTGTTTTTAACCATTTTACTCTAGTAAAGACGTTTTTACCTTTTTTACCTGTAAGAGCCATTGATGATTCAGCCATTGAAGAAATTTTTATTCTTTTTTATTTTAGTTTTGACTTTTTTTTGTTAGAGGTTTCTAAATAAAGCTTGTCAGAGACACTAAAAAGTATTTTAGGTCACTATAGACATTTTATCCCATTTTTAAGGCTTTGAAGGGGATTTTTAAGCTAATTTTTTTTCATGCCAAGATTGACCAACTTGTAGTTCAATTTATTGGCGAAGGAACTGGACCGGTAGAGGATGACTCAGATGAGCTACTGGCCAAGGCCGGAGAATTTCTGTTCAAATTGCCAGAACCAAACTCCCCTTCTGTAAGTTTTCCAGGTCTCTTTGAATTCAAATGGGTATAGCACAAGTTTTGGCAAAACTTTCAATGCTTCATAATACATACAAAAGGTGCACTATGGAAGGGGCATTACATTAATATCAGTAGTGAGGACATAGGATACCTTTGCATTCCAATGAGTAGTGGAGAGCTTAGAGTTCCAAGAGGGCATGGTACCCCATCATAATGCAATGATACTTTCGAATGATTAGTGGGGTGGTTACAATTCCAAGAGGGCATAGTACCCTTTCACAATGCTATGAGAAGTGGGGTTGCCGTTGATTTTGAATTGAATTTATCAAGTATTTTGGGCAATCGGTTGCATCAAGACTGGGCTGGGTAATTGTAGACAGAGAAAAGCCAAGACAGATAGTCCAAGTAATTGAGAGGCAAATGTTTAAATGGCTGGGGCACGGGTAAATGGCAGGAGGTAAATGGCATATTAATATCAGTAGTGAGGAAATAGGACACTTTTGAATTCCAATGAGTAGTGGAGGGCCTATAGTTCCAAGAGGGCATGGTACCCCATCATAATGCAATGATACATTCCAATGATTAGTGGGGTGGTTACAGTTCCAAGAGGCCATAGTACCCTTTCATAATGCTATGAGTAGTTGGGGTCTATGATTTTCAAAAACAGTTCTCTCTTTTTCATAAGGCAGTAGCTTCCAGTGTGCTAATATGTTCTTATTTTTTTCTAGGTTCACACAGCGTCATCTCAAGGGACCTACAACCTCTACGAGGATATAGAGAGTCTTACGAACATGCAAGAGGTCCCGGAGAATAGTGAACACGAGGTGGGTTTAAGTGCCGGGGCGAGTTCGGCTATTGTATTTGATTTAAATAGTTTTGTGAGGGATCTCGGCCTCAGCAATGAATTTTGGACAATTTATTAGATCAGTTACCAGCTAACGAGGTCGAGAGGGTGCTAGAAGCGGTTGCCCCTCACAGTGATATGGGACAAAGTGGAGCTGGCTCGCCCCCAGTGTTACCAGAGTTTTATCTAGCAGATACAAATTGGCACAATATTTATGTCTACAGGGCCGAGTTTTGTGACCCGTTCAATTCCCTGTCACGTGGTACTTTTCAAACGGGCCCCATAGAAACCACAGACCTCTACGTCAGCATGATTCGGGCACTTCTCGAAAAACATTTACGGGAGGCGAGAGGGTGGAATTCTTTAAAAGCTTCCATAAAATTTAAAATTATTTTTTAATGCGAGCTCGGGTGTTTGGAACGAGCATCATATACAAACAAGAATGCAGACGCTACATCCGGACCTGCATAATTTTGAGGGTGTGATTTAGGATTGGGTGGGTGAAATTGTTAATAGGATGTAGGAGTATAATGAGAATGGGAATGGGTGTGTAGTTTTATTTTTAGAAAAATAAGGGATTAATATAAATAAATTTAAAAGGGAATTTGCTTTAAGAGGTGAGAGGGGGAGCGAGGGTGTAAGATATAATGGTAATTTAAAAGGTACTAAAGGTGTACAACACTTTCGTTTTGACACAGGGATGGAGTGTTTCAAATATTCCGTCCTTGTGGTAGGCCATAAACTTCTGCAAAGGGACGTTAGTAAGACAGATTTAGACGATTGGACAGTAAATGAAGGCGACGAGGGTTCTGATTATTCAAAAGTAAATTTTAATTGTTTAAGGGGAAAATATCCAGTTACGCTAAAAGGGATTAGTATTCTTGAAAAAGCTAATGAACACTTAAAAGTTGGGGTAACAGTTTTACAATTTGATGAAGTGTTTGAAGATGAGGAACTAAGCGATAAAAAAGTGGTAATTTATTCTGTAAGAGTTTAGGTAAGTATTCTGTCAAATTCGAATCATATGAAAAAACATTAAGCCATTGTGAACTCTTTTGCGCACGCGCGGAGAGATTCAAGTAATACCATGCATTTGGTAGATATCTGTGAGACGCCGGGAGGAAAAGATTGTGTTGGCACAGCTAAGGTTGCTCTCATTATAAGAGCAAATGAGGCAATTTCACAATTTTGCGTCATACACACTATCCAATGAATGTATCACCAGAAGAGTAGTTGGCATTTAAAAATCAAGATATTTGTTAGGTTTGTAAGAAAAAAATTAATGAGGGGGATGCGAAAACCGGGACCATGATCATTTATACCAAAAATTTTGTCAAGTGGAAGTATATTTCAGGGGGTAGCGCATAAATCATGTAATATAAATGTTAAGCAGCAATAATTTTTACCAGTTTACATGCACAATTCCAACTACGATTTGAAATTCCTTTTACCAGCGTTGCCACGTTTGCAGAAATGTGTAGTCGTAGATGGCGCATGGATAGATGGTTCTTTTTCATATAACATCATACCTAAATCATCTGAGAAGTTGCTTTTCTTAGAATTTAAATGGCAAACAATTGACTATGGTAAAGAGTATTTGAATAAAATCTGTTTCCATGATTCTTTTAGTTTCTTCCCTAAATCCCTAAGTCAATTCATTCAAGTAAAAAAAAGCGACGATTTTAATAGTTTCCCCCTCCTCAAAAAGAAATTTCCAGATGCGGAACTGTATGATTTATTAACGTGTAAGGCTCGTACGAGTACTACAGCTCTGCCTCGAAGCTAAGAAAAGTTACCGCCCATCGCAGACGTTTATGATTCACTTCGCTATCGTAAAAGCACCACTGCCGATTATGAATTTGCCAAGAGGGTTTGGACAAACTGAGGGTGTAAATATCGGTGGCATTATTCTAAAATGTACCTGACAAGTGATGTATTGACGTTGTTGGATATTGTCTGCAAAACACGGATAAATTCATGAAGAATTCGGGGTGGATGTGGGATATTATTTTTCCACTCCTAAATTGATGATGAATTTGATTCTTAAAATCGGTGGAGCAGAGATAAATCTGATCGCCAGCGTGGATCAGCACCTGTTTTGAGAGATATCCATGGAGGAAAAGTATGTTTTTCACGGGTATCGTATCCTTGAAACCGACCCGACTGGACAACGCACCGGTGAAAAAACGGACGCCGTTTTCTTGGATATGAATTCATGTCTCACTTTTATTTGCTGTGAGGGAATTACCAATGGCTTGACCATCCTTCTGCTCCAGATGTCCCCAGCATTCACATTGTTGAGGAAATTGGACTAAAAGGATGGTTTTTCGAAATTGATTGTGAAATTCCTCTGGAACTTCATGACTCGGTAAAAGACTTTTTTCTCCCCTGCATGACTAGACCGGTGTATAGGGACTCGCTGAGTCCCTAAAATTTATCATTAGTAGATAATAAAGGCATCCATTGGACACCTTCAAAACAAAACCTTATTACCGACTTGGAGCCGAAACGGAATATTGTTGTAGACCACGTTCTTTTGCGATGGGTGCTTGCTAACGGTTTCAATGTCATAAGGATTCATAGAGTCCTCCAGTTTAGTCAAAAACCTTATACGGAGACGTTTTGACACTCTTGTCAACAAACGATCTCAAGCGAAAACAAAGGTCTAAAAAGAGATTTTAAAACTCATTTGAAATTCGGCCTTTGGTAAGATGTGTGAGAGTGTGCGAAAAAGGAGCCGTTGTGACGTTGTTACCCACCCGAAAGAGTGTGCTCGAATCATTGCGGATCCAAATTTCACATCATTCACGATCATAGACTCCAATATGGTCCTTTTACATAAGGAAAAAAAGAAATGTAGTTTTAAATAAAAACATTGCCGCTGGCAGTGCCATTTTAGAAATATCAAAGAAACTCATGTTGGAGTTTTATTACAATGTATTTAAGCGCCAAGTCAAGGGAGGGACTAGATCAAGTTTGTTATGGGGACACCTATTCTTTATTGTTATTAATTAAAAAAAAACTTTCCAAAAAATAAGATTTTCAAAGAAAAGTAAAGGCCATTTTAAACTTAACCTCAGCAGATACAAATACATTTTAAAATTCAAAATCAAAACGACCAGAAATTACTATTAAAGAATAAATGAAACCCAAAACGAACAGAAATTAAATAAACAATCATACCAAAAAACATACAACAAGTAATAATATAAATGAAGAAATAGATCTTAAAGCGAGCACTGCTTGGATTGAATATGAAAATCTAGCTTAAAACGAAAACAAATATTTTGTTATTAAAGTATAAATGAAACTTAAAACGAACAGAAATTAAATAAACAATCAATGCGAACAAGCATACAATATATATTAATGTAAATGAATAAATAAATCTTAAAACGAGTGAAACTTAAATTGAATATGCAAATCAAGTTTGAATCGAATAAAAATAACTACAAACAAGAGTTTGGTTATCGTCTTACTGCAGAAGCCTAAGAACTACTGCATCATTGGCGCTTTACTGAAAACAATTCTTTGAAATATTTTCACTTTTGTAATTTTAAGAAATCAAATTTAATTGAGATTTTAGGGAATAAATATCAGCATATGTATATTAAATTGACAATGCACATTTTTTTTTCAGTAAACTCATTTGAATTTTTTTCAGTAAAGTACAAATTATATTTTGGTTTTTAGAAAGCATAGGGGTTTTGAACCCTACTCACATTAATTTATGCTCGTTACTCTAATATTTATTTTAATTTTTGTTCGTTTTGGGTTTCATTTATTTATTGATACTGATTTGGGGTAGTTGTATACTTGGTAGATTATATGATAGTCCGGCCGCCAGGTGTTGAAAATGTGAACCATACCACGACGGAATGGGGCTGCTACGATAATTAGCCTACCCTCCACCCCCTAAATTGACCATGCGGATTCAAAAAAACCAATGGCACTTGCTTGCGAGTGGTGGAACTCTCCAAAACTTGACATTTTATTATACTTTTGGTGTTTCAAGCAAGAAAATACATGTTCCACAAAGTTTGAGGCGCAGTTTTCTGCTCAAATAGAAATGCCTAGAAGCCATAGAACGTTTTCATAGAAAACTAACACGATTAGTTAAAAAACGGCACAGTTAAAAAATGGCAAAACTTTATGAGTCTTGAACAGTCTTGGAAAGTATAAACAAAATCAAATTGAATATCAGATATATAATGATATTAATTGTTGAAAGATCAACCAGTTCAAGTTTTTTTTTCACTGTAATTTTTATTTTTATTTTCAATGCTGTAAGAACTGGAAAATAATGAATTTGTAATATACGAGTAATTCGTTTTCAGTGAAGCACCAATGACACAGAAGACTTTAAGTTTTTACAGTTAAAGAAGGGGGCAGTATCCAAATTTTGCTTGTAGTGAAACTATATTTGTCTTGACCAATCTTGAAAAGAACTAATAAATCAAACTGAATATTTGATGCATAATGATATTAATTGCTAAACGTTCATCAGTTCAAAATTTTACTGTAATTTTAGTATTTATTTTCAATATTAAGTACAAAAGAAAACATCTGTAATATAATTCGTTTTCAGTAAAGCGCCAATGACGCAGTGGGTTTTAGGCTTCTGCAGTGAGACAATACCCAAACTCTTGTTTGTATTTATTTTTATTCGATTCAAACTTGATTTGCATATTCAAATTAAGTTTCACTCATTTTAAGATTTATTTATTCATTTACATTAATATGTATTGTATGTTTGTTCACATTGATCGTTTATATAATTTTTGTTCGTTTTAAGTTTCATTTATACTTTAATAGCAAAATATTTGTTTTCGTTTTAAGCTAGATTTTCATATTCAATCTAAGCATTACTCGCTTTAAGATCTATTTATTCATTTATATTTTTACCTGTTGTATGTTTTTTGCTTTGATTGTTTATTTAATTTCTGTTCGTTTTGGGTTTAATTTATTCTTTTATAGTAACTTCTGGTCGTTTTGAGTTTGAATTTTAACAGGTATTTGTATCTCCTGAGATTAAGTTTAAAATAGCCTTTACTTTTATTTGAAAAACTTATTTTTCGGAAAGTTTTTTTAATTAATTTTTGTTCGCTTTTCATTACAAAAAGTTTCAAGTTTTTTTGGCATTGGGGGTGCTTACTGTCCGATTATTCTTGACTTTAAAAAACGGATCTAAAACTTTCAATTTAAATCGAATGAGGCTTTTTTCAAAATCTATACGATTATCTCTTTGATAACAACCTTATGTATGAACAATAGACAGCCTGCATAACTTGTGGACAGCGATTGACAACAATAAATGGATTGAGAAAATAGCTCCAATAAGGGAGTTTAGACCATTTCACTTGCTGACACAAAGGGATCACGACTGTTGGGAATTGACCTTAACAGGAATTTTTTTGCCAAAGCAATTTTGCATCTATCACAGAGTATGTATTTTAACCTTATAATTGGATAATTATAATAGATTTCCTATGTGTTCTTCCCATACAAAACCCCTTCCCATAAGTTATAAAACCCCCTTAATAAGTTATGCCTCTGGGCATAAATTACAACGCCTACCCCTGGGCCCTGGTGGGCTGTGTTAACACCGGAGTTTTTGTTATCAGAAGTTTGAACTATTTTAACAAAATATCTATCTCAAAATTTTTATCTGATGCATTTAGGCCGTGGAGGAGGGAGAGGGGCTAGTTGCCGTTCAATCTCTTTTGATTCTTAAAAAGTGAACAAGATCTTTCAATTTCAAATAAACGAGCCCTCTCTAAAGTTTATACGAGCATCCTTCCATAAGAAATAATATGAAGGATTCGGAGAATCCTTAAATAAAAAGCCTTATCCTGAGGGCTTTGGGGGAGTTTTAATCCTCAAAGACCTAATTTCCAGAACTTAAAACTACGTTTAAAAAACTGGCTGTCTTAAAATTTTGATTGGATGTGTTTGGGGAAAAGGTGGGCTTTAGAGGGGGATTAGTTGCCCTCAAATCACTTCTGACTATTAAAAAGAGCACTATCCCTTTGAATTTCCAATCGAATGAACCTTTTTTGAAGTTTCTACGACAACGCCTTCTATAAAAACCTTATATGCCCCCAGGGCATAACTTAAAACCCTTACCCCGAGGGTTTTGAGGGAGTGACCTTCTCAAAAATATATTTTCAATCTGTAAATCAACTACGCTGAATAAAAGTGGCTATCTCAAAATTTTGATTGGTGGTGTTTAGGGGACTGATGGGTGTAGGTGGGGCTAGTTGCCCTCCAATCACTTTTGACTATTAAAAAGAGCACTATCCCTTTGAATTTCCAATCGAATTAACCTTTTTTGAAATTTCTACGACAACGCCTTCTATAAAAACCTGATATGCCCCCAGGGCATATATTTTTAACCTTATAATTGGATAATTATAATAGATTTCCTATGTGTTCTTCCCATACAAAACCCCTTCCCATAAGTTATAAAACCCCCTTAATAAGTTATGCCCCAGGGCATAAATTACAACGCCTACCCCTGGGCCCTGGTGGGCTGTGTTAACACCGGAGTTTTTGTTATCAGAACTTTGAACTATTTTAACAAAATATCTATCTCAAAATTTTTATCTGATGCATTTAGGCCGTGGAGGAGGGAGAGGGGCTAGTTGCCGTTCAATCTCTTTTGATTCTTAAAAAGTGAACAAGATCTTTCAATTTCAAATAAACGAGCCCTCTCTAAAGTTTATACGAGCATCCTTCCATAAGAAATGATATGAAGGATTCGGAGAATCCTTAAATAAAAAGCCTTATCCTGAGGGCTTTGGGGGAGTTGTAATCCTCAAAGACCTAATTTCCAGAACTTAAAACTACGTTTAAAAAACTGGCTGTCTTAAAATTTTGATTGGATGTGTTTGGGGAAAAGGTGGGCTTTAGAGGGGGATTAGTTGCCCTCAAATCACTTCTGACTATTAAAAAGAGCACTATCCCTTTGAATTTCCAATCGAATGAACCTTTTTTGAAGTTTCTACGACAACGCCTTCTATAAAAACCTTATATGCCCCCAGGGCATAACTTAAAACCCTTACCCTGAGGGTTTTGAGGGAGTGACCTTCTCAAAAATATATTTTCAATCTGTAAATCAACTACGCTGAACAAAAGTGGCTATCTCAAAATTTTGATTTGATGTGTTTTGGGGACTGATGGGTGTAGGTGGGGCTAGTTGCCCTCCAATCACTTTTGACTATTAAAAAGAGCACTATCCCTTTGAATTTCCAATCGAATTAACCTTTTTTGAAATTTCTACGACAACGCCTTCTATAAAAACCTTATATGCCCCCAGGGCATATAATTTTAACCTTATAATTGGATAATTATAATAGATTTCCTATGTGTTCTTCCCATACAAAACCCCTTCCCATAAGTTATAAAACCCCCTTAATAAGTTATGCCCCAGGGCATAAATTACAACGCCTACCCCTGGGCCCTGGTGGGCTGTGTTAACACCGGAGTTTTTGTTATCAGAACTTTGAACTATTTTAACAAAATATCTATCTCAAAATTTTTATCTGATGCATTTAGGCCGTGGAGGAGGGAGAGGGGCTAGTTGCCGTTCAATCTCTTTTGATTCTTAAAAAGTGAACAAGATCTTTTAATTTCAAATAAACGAGCCCTCTCTAGAGTTTATACCAGCATCCTTCCATAAGAAATAATATGAAGGATTCGGAGAATCCTTAAATAAAAAGCCTTATCCTGAGGGCTTTGGGGGAGTTGTAATCCTCAAAGACCTAATTTCCAGAACTTAAAACTACGTTTAAAAAACTGGCTGTCTTAAAATTTTGATTGGATGTGTTTGGGGAAAAGGTGGGCTTTAGAGGGGGATTAGTTGCCCTCAAATCACTTTTGACTATTAAAAAGAGCACTATCCCTTTGAATTTCCAATCGAATGAACCTTTTTTGAAGTTTCTAAGACAACGCCTTCTATAAAAACCTTATATGCCCCCAGGGCATAACTTAAAACCCTTACCCTGAGGGTTTTGAGGGAGTGACCTTCTCAAAAATATATTTTCAATCTGTAAATCAACTACGCTGAACAAAAGTGGCTATCTCAAAATTTTGATTGGATGTGTTTAGGGGACTGATGGGTGTAGGTGGGGCTAGTTGCCCTCCAATCACTTTTGACTATTAAAAAGAGCACTATCCCTTTGAATTTCCTATCGAATTAACCTTTTTTGAAGTTTCTACGACAACGCCTTCTATAAAAACCTTATATGCCCCCAGGGCATATAATTTTAACCTTATAATTAGATAATTATAATAGATTTCCTTTGTGTTCTTCCCATACAAAACCCCTTCCCATAAGTTATAAAACCCCCTTAATAAGTTATGCCCCAGGGCATAACTTACAACGCCTACCCCTGGGCCCTGGTGGGCTGTGTCAACACCGGAATTTTTGTTATCAGAACTTTGAACTATTTTAACAAAATATCTATCTCAAAATTTTTATCTGATGCATTTAGGCCGTGGAGGAGGGAGAGGGGCTAGTTGCCGTTCAATCTCTTTTGATTCTTAAAAAGTGAACAAGATCTTTCAATTTCAAATAAACGAGCCCTCTCTAAAGTTTATACGAGCATCCTTCCATAAGAAATAATATGAAGGATTCGGAGAATCCTTAAATAAAAAGCCTTATCCTGAGGGCTTTGGGGGAGTTTTAATCCTCAAAGACCTAATTTCCAGAACTTAAAACTACGTTTAAAAAACTGGCTGTCTTAAAATTTTGATTGGATGTGTTTGGGGAAAAGGTGGGCTTTAGAGGGGGATTAGTTGCCCTCAAATCACTTTTGACTATTAAAAAGAGCACTATCCCTTTGAATTTCCAATCGAATGAACCTTTTTTGAAGTTTCTACGACAACGCCTTCTATAAAAACCTTATATGCCCCCAGGGCATAACTTAAAACCCTTACCCTGCGGGTTTTGAGGGAGTGACCTTCTCAAAAATATATTTTCAATCTGTAAATCAACTACGCTGAACAAAAGTGGCTATCTCAAAATTTTGATTGGATGTGTTTAGGGGACTGATGGGTGTAGGTGGGGCTAGTTGCCCTCCAATCACTTTTGACTATTAAAAAGAGCACTATCCCTTTGAATTTCCAATCGAATTAACCTTTTTTGAAGTTTCTACGACAACGCCTTCTATAAAAACCTTATATGCCCCCCGGGCATATAATTTTAACCTTATAATTGGATAATTATAATAGATTTCCTATGTGTTCTTCCCATACAAAACCCCTTCCCAGCAGTTATAAAACCCCCTTAATAAGTTATGCCCCAGGGTATAAATTACAACGCCTACCCCTGGGCCCTGGTGGGCTGTGTTAACACCGGAGTTTTTGTTATCAGAACTTTGAACTATTTTAACAAAATATCTATCTCAAAATTTTTATCTGATGCATTTAGGCCGTGGAGGACGGAGAGGGGCTAGTTGCCGTTCAATCTCTTTTGATTCTTAAAAAGTGAACAAGATCTTTCAATTTCAAATAAACGAGCCCTCTCTAAAGTTTATACGAGCATCCTTCCATAAGAAATAATATGAAGGATTCGGAGAATCCTTAAATAAAAAGCCTTATCCTGAGGGCTTTGGGGGAGTTTTAATCCTCAAAGACCTAATTTCCAGAACTTAAAACTACGTTTAAAAAACTGGCTGTCTTAAAATTTTGATTGGATGTGTTTGGGGAAAAGGTGGGCTTTAGAGGGGGATTAGTTGCCCTCAAATCACTTTTGACTATTAAAAAGAGCACTATCCCTTTGAATTTCCAATCGAATGAACCTTTTTTGAAGTTTCTACGACAACGCCTTCTATAAAAACCTTATATGCCCCCAGGGCATAACTTAAAACCCTTACCCTGAGGGTTTTGAGGGAGTGACCTTCTCAAAAATATATTTTCAATCTTTAAATCAACTACGCTGAACAACAGTGGCTATCTCAAAATTTTGATTGGATGTGTTTAGGGGACTGATGGGTGTAGGTGGGGCTAGTTGCCCTCCAATCACTTTTGACTATTAAAAAGAGCACTATCCCTTTGAATTTCCAATCGAATTAACCTTTTTTGAAGTTTCTACGACAACGCCTTCTATAAAAACCTTATATGCCCCCAGGGCAAGAGGGTTGTGGGGGAGTGTCCTCCTCAAAAATATTTTTTCTATCTGGAAATCAACTACGCTGAACAAAATGGCTATCTGAAAATTTTGATTGGATGTGTTTGGGGAAATGATGTGCGTTTGGGGGGAGGGAAGGGGGCTAGTTCCACTCCAACCACTTTCGACTATTAAAAAGGGCACTAGCCCTTTAATTTCCAGTCGAATGAGCATGTTTTGAAGTTTCTATGATAACGCCTTCTATAAAAACCTTAGATGTCCCCAGGGCATAACTTAAAACCCTTGCCCTGAGGGTTGTTGGGGAGTATCATCCTCAAGAATATATTTTCTATCTGGGAATCAACTAAGCTGAACAAAATGGTTATCTCAAAATTTTGATTAGATGCGTCTGAGGGATATGATGGGCGTGGGGGGGCGAGTTGCCTTCCAGTCATTTTAGTCTATTAAAAAGGCCACTAGCCATTTAATTTCCAATTGAATGCGCCTGTTTTGAAGTTTCTACGACAACGCCTTCGATAAAAACCTTATATGCCCCCAGGGCATAACTTAAAACCCTTGCCCTGAGGGTTGTGGGGGAGTTTCCTCCTCAAAAATATATTTTCTATCTGGAAATCAACTACTTTGAACAAAATGGCTATCTAAAAATTTTGATTGGATGTGTTTGGGGAAATGATGGGCGTGGGGGGGGGGTCTAGTTGCACTCAAATCAGTTTTGACTATTAAAAAGGGTACTAGCCCTTTGAATTTCCAATCGAATGAGCCTGTTTTGAAGTTTGAAGGGGGCAGGGGGGGGGCAAGTTACACTCCAATCACTTTTGACTATTGAAAAGGGCACTAGCTCTTTAATTTAAAATTGAATGATCCTGTTTTGAAGTTTCTACGACAACACCTTCTATGAAAACCTTAAATTCCCCCAGGGCATAACTTAAAACCCTTGCCCTGAGGGTTTTGGGGGAGTATCCTCCTTAAAAATATATTTTCTATTTGGGAAATCAACTACGCTGAACAAAATGGCTATCTCAAAATTTTGATTGGATGTGTTTTGGGGAATGATGGGTTTGGAGGGGGGCTAGTTGCCCTCTAATCATTTTCGACTATTAAAAAGGGCACTAGAACTCTTGATTTCCAATCGAATGAGCCCCCTTTGGAGCTTCTACGACGACCCCTTCCATATGAAGTGCCTCTGGGGGAAAAATAAATAAATAATAATAAAACATTGGAGCCGTATGGCCTTTACTATAGGCAACGCTACAGCGTTGCCTTTTAAAAGTTAAAACAGATAATTTATTAGATGATTTGGAAAATGGAGAGTATATTAGCTCTCGGACAGACTACACAAACTGGGATGAGTCCCGCTATCTGGAGCTTGTGAAACGAAAGGCCCCAAATCAATTATCAAAATTAAAATCAGAAACTGGAAGTAATTTGGTATCGCATGGTATATTTCCCGGTCCGAAGGTGTACTGCTTGGAAACGCACAATGAAACTACCAAAAAAAGTCTGCAAAGGGGTGCCTGCATACTATTTAAAAAAAATTTCAACATGAGTGTTTACAGAAACTGTAAAGAGCAAAATTTAGTTTCAACAGCGAGTGTCTGGCCATTCTATGTTTAAAATTTAAAAACTAAACAGTTTGATTCGAAAAAATGCCATGTCCAGCACATCGGATAAAGTCTATGTACTCGAGGGTTGTATGAGAGTACTCCCACATGGCCACCACTTGACTTCAGATCGAGTTGAATGTGTAAATTATAGAAAGCAACTCGGTCTGGAGAAAGCTCTATAGTTGTGGGAGAGGGGGGTCGTTTTCGTCAACTGTTCAACACTGCCTTTTTTTATATCTAGTCATTTTACGTCACAAGCTCGGCACTGACCTTTTTTATCTAGTCATTTAAATTTATTAAATTTCATTGCGCAAGGTGATAGTTTTTAGGTGTTTATATTTAAGTGTTTATTACTAGCCTGCCGCTGAACCTTCCAGGCGTCGCAGGTACCGTCCGCTGCCTGCTACGGTACCGACCACTGCGTTCTTTGGAGAATTATCCGCCCCTTCGAGCGGCATGTTATTTAAAATGTTAATGTTGTAGATATATTTTTATGTTGTATATATATGTGAATCAAAGAAACCATGTATTCTATTTCCTCTCTAATAATTATTCAACAGATTGAGGTTAGGATAGGTTAGTTGAATTTTTGCATTGGAAGAGTGTGTATCAGTTTAAAAAACCCTTCAGATCGTTTCTTTGCGGACCGTCCATGTCTGGAAAAACGAAACTTTTAGCAAAAATCATTCAAAACCGTAATAAAATGTTTTCAGAGAATCCGAAAGTTATCTATCATTGCTATAATTTATGGCAAGAATCATATGATAAAATAAAGAAGATTGATCCAAGCATAAAATTTATACAAGGACTTGACGTGTTTACTAGTATTGCACTAACCTCGTGGTTGATTATTGACACTTTAGCTGAATCTATTGAAGAATGGTCGCAGGAAATGTTACAATTGTTTACTGTCCGGTCCCATCAAAAAAAAAAAATTCAGTAACTATTGTTCCCCATAATCTTAATCATCAGAGTAAATGTATGAGAAAACTGGCATTGAACTGTACCTACTATATCATCTATAGAATTGTTCACGATTCAAGTTCTCTTATAACTCTAAACAAACAAAATTTATCCTGGTGAACCTAAATTTTTACTTTCCGCATACAATCAAGCAACAAATAAACCTTATGGTTACATAAGGCAAAGACACATAAGGCAGCAACAGACAAGGCAACATCGATCCCTTGTACGTGCTCTCTTGCAAAAAGAAAGCAAATTGCAAAATAAAACTTCTTGTGCAAGCGGGTGGCAATTTCTTTTCATTGTTACTACCAATAATCGCCCGACTTGTAAACACTATTCTCTAGAAATAGCTAAACCCTATAAATTGACACCAGTTGAACTTGCTCTTTCACCAAAAGAGCACTTTGAAGATAATCTTGATAATCTGATGACAAATTTCTTAACAGTGAAACAATTTCCAATGATGAAAAATTAATTTTGCTTAAAAATGCCCTTCGTTGTGTCAACAAACATATACCTTATTGTGAAAAACCGCTTAAAGTCAATGTCCTTGGTCAATCTTCTGAAAACAGTAAAACACCGAAAAAGGAAGAGTTATTAACAAGTGTTGTAGACTTGTTGCCTCAATCTTATAGTGAACAAAGCAAAAGACTCTTGACGTATCCCACTGAAAATGATCAAATTGATGAGAAGAAGAATGAATTAATAATCCAGGGCAAGCCTTAGGGTTTAATTGATTTACTATTGGGTCTGATTGCAAATCGTAAAAGAGCCAAATCCTTTGACGAGCATTTATATATTTTTTAAAGTTGTCAAATTTTCCTAAGAGACTTATCAGGAATAAGAAAATTCTAAAGAAACTAAGAGAAAATAGTCCATTAAAGGTAGAAGACGATTTTAAATCTTTCTTGGAAAGAAAACCTAGTGGCGCTTTGACATAGGTAACTAGACAAAAACGAAAACGTATTGATTCACCCGGTAGTATACAGAAGGGTAGTGGACGATTACGATCAAAATGGATCAAATTTTGAAAGGTGTTTATGAAAATATTGGAGAACCGGGAAGTTTAAGTTCTCCAAATACACTTTCCAAAGTTACTGGTGTTGACACTAAAAGTGTACAAGACTACTTACAAAAGGAATCCAGTTATACCCTATATTGAAATCATAGGACTAGGGGTAATCACTAGCAAAAAACTAAAGCCTTTTATCCTCGACATATATTATAAGCAGTTCTTTTGACTCTAGACGCGATTCAAAGACGTCTTAATAAACCCTACAAGTATATTTTACTTGCAATAAGAGTTTTTAGTCGGTATGCATATGCAGTTCCATCGCAGTCAAAGAGAACCAATGAGGTTGCTAAAGCCCTTGAGTTCATCTTTAAACAAGATTCATATAAAATTAAATTCAAACAGACCGTGAGAGTGAATTCGTTAATCCCCATGTAAACAGAATGCTATTAAAATATAATACAATACTCTATCTTCATCATAGTCCTATAAAGGCCCCATTGGCAGAACATTTAATAGAAACTATTCGACTTTTAATTTCAAGATATTGTGCATTGAAAAATACAGCTGTATTTATTCATGATTTACATAAAATCATGCAAATATACAAACAACGTCCTCATCGATCCTCGTTCAATACTAGCCCTCGAGAAGTTCATTATAGTGAGAGTAAAAATTTCCTTAAACAATATTCTAATGAAAAGGCACGAAAAAAAAATTATAGTTGGTGATACAGCTCGAATCAATCGAACAAGAAATATTTTTGGAAAAGGAAATTGCTCGTGGTCCACTGAACTTTTTAAAGTTTCAAAAATCCTGTATACTAAGCTTATAACGTATCGTCTTCGTGATATAGAAGATGAAGAGCTTCTTGACGTTTTTTATAATTATGAATTACAAGAAGCTACAAACAGTGGAAATAATCAAATTGAAAAGGTATTAACGACTCGTACTCCCCAGGGCAAGAAACAGTTGCTTGTTCGCTGGCTAGGATACAAATCTGATTTTAATTCGTGGGTACCTGCTGAAGACGTTCATAATGTCTGAAGGTTTTTATGTGACATTCATGTCCAATGTTTCTGATCCTCTTTAAGCTGATTTGAATGGAACGAGCGATTTTGGGACCAAACTTTCTCCTATCATTAAATTTGAGGAAAGGTTTGAAGTGCGTTTTGTAGATTGTATTCTTAAAAATAGATATGATATCCTAAGAAAGAATCGTACATATGTTATAAAAAATTAGACCCAATGATTGGGTGATTGTTGATGATCAATAAGTGATCGAAAATGTGAATTCATTTAAATATCCCTTTGCCACATTGACATATAAGGTTTTTGGAAGTATGAACAAATTTTGTCGTGCAATCAACAAAAAATTTTCGCCCGTAAAAATGGTGCCTTTCAATTTAATTATTCAAAAGAAGAATGCAAAACCTACATTAGTTCACCCATTGACAATGAAAAGATTATTCCCAATGATAATCTAAGAGAAATGTTTGGTTTTAAACTTAATTTAATCTGCGGTAAAAGTACAGGAAGCACTAGTGGCTTGGATCGTGTCACTTTCGCAGAGTATTCACACTCCTTCTCTTCGGACAGTTGTATATTTCTTTACGCATCCTTTGTCGAGAGATCAAGAGTTGGTAATACCAATGTCCCCCTCCTATGTGTTCTTGAACGAAAAACCTCTAATGACCTTATTCATCACTACAAAATAAAGCACCTTCAATACGTTCCAGTCAACACTTCCTATTTGGATCTCTGTTAGTTAACATTGATAAGCGAATTGGGTGACCCTCTCGCAATAACAAAAGGTTTGGCTGTAATTACACGTCATTTTCGACCCATTCAGTGAAATGGCTAATAGAACTCAGTTTACATGTCCTGATATTGATTTCTATGTTGCTACTCTTGAACCACGTCAGTTGGGACTTCGAATGAACTATTTTAGGGGTCGTTCGTCAATGTCCGGGTACGGTCTCTGCAGTTCGTTTGCTAAGATTTTTCGCTCTGCACTACCCTTGGCTAGGAAATATATTGCACCGGTTGCAGCGGATTTTGCGTCCTCTATATTACATGATTGGGGCTATGGGAAATATATTCAGAAAGTGTTTTGCAAAATCTCAGGTCGAGCGCACGATCCCTCGGTGAGCAATTGAAACAACGGAGAAAAGGTTTAAAAAGGAGGAGAAAGAGCCCATCGCTCATCAGTCTCAGCTCAGGCGGGAAGCGTAAAGCATTAAAGAAAGTAAAAAGATCCAAAAAGGGTTTCTTACCCTAAGATGACATATTTATCGCATATAGATTCTACCCCTTCAGTCACCTCATCTCTAAATCTTTTCAACGCGGAAAATGTAGATGTCAGTGTGCAACATAGATACTATGAACAATTTTACCCGCAACAACCGCTCTCTGAAAATGTCCATTTTCAAATTTAATCTAATGAAGACTACTTTATCGATTTGAATTCGACATTTATAGATTCAAATTTCATTGTTAAAAAATTGAACCATGAAAAACCAAGTGCCGCCGAGGGGTTAACCTACGAAAATTGTGTACTACATAATTTGTTTCGGCAAATGAGTGTCTACATAAACGGGACATTGGTGAGCACGAGCAATAATTCTTCAAATTATGCAAGTTATATACAATTCATGTTGATGACACCAATGTCCTATAAGCTGTTGAGAGGTATGACTATTTGATATGAATATAAAACAAATACTGATACTAGCAATATTCTTAGAGAAGCAACAACTAAAGATTTACATTTAGTTGGGAAACTAAAGCATGAGATATTTAATATACCTCAATGGTTGCCTTCTAATGTAAAGATTCATATAAAACTACAATTCGTGCCGTCCAATTATATTATACGAAAAGTACTGGACGCTGCACTCATAGTGACAGTCTCTTTCGCCTCGGAACTACTTTATGTACGAAAACAACAAGTTATGAGTTCTGTGGCTTTGGTAACTGGAAAATTAAGAGCCAGTGGTAACAATATCAAATTTATCGTGCCTCATACAATTACGAATCAGCGCCATATTGTTACAGGTACGCGTACCTATACCGACTCGTCATTTATCAATGCCAAAATTCCTTCAAAATTGGCATTGGCTTTTGTAAAAAGTGCGAGCGCTGTTGGATCATGGACAGATTCCCCGCATAAATTTGAATTATTTAGACTTTCATCGGTTGTATGTAAAGTAAATGGAATCCCGCTCTACAATTTATTCTTTGATAAATCCTAAAGGACCTTCTATGAATTGACAATGGAATCCCTAGATCGAGATTCTCAATTGTTTGAAAATGGTATAAGTGAAGAAATGTTTGCGAAAACGCATGGCATTGTTCTAGATTTGTCTGGTACTCAAGATTTTAGTATTTTTCGTAGGGGAAATGTACGGATAGAGTGTACCTTTGCCATACCGTTTGCTGGTCCCCAGCCCCCCATTGCACTTCCTTGCTGAAGGGCCACGAAACGGAGATCAGCACCGCTGGTTTGGACCCTAAAGGTCTAGTGTCATCATACTCATACAAACCGTTTTAGGAAAGCATTGCATTAATCTTGCTAAATCAATTTGAAACCTATTGGTAAATTACTCTTGACGGCAGTGTTTTATTATACTTAGCGCCATGAACACGGAACAAATAATTGATGTATTATCTCGCAGGATGACCAGATGCCCAAAGTATACAAGCATAATGGGCATGTGTAAAAAAATTTTCAATGTTGACTGGTCCACTTCCAAAAACAAACTGACTCTCAAAAAACATAGGAGCGTTACAAAATGCCCGTCTATGTAGTGGTTAAGAGAAATACCACAATATCATTTTGTTTTGTCTCAATCAATATATCTATAAATTGAGTAATATCCTGGGGACCACGACGACAAAGTTTCATACAATAGTCCAAAGAAGGGGAATCGGTTCCCGTAATATCGCTAAACATTTCTTTAGAAAATATCTCTCATTGAAGGGATAATTTCAGAAAGTCATCATCCAAAACTAATCACTTTTCAAATTTTACTAGATTACGCATGATTTTCTGTTACTCAAATCTATACATTTTAACACTTTCACTGCCAGATACAGACTGTTTTCTATAAATTGTTCTTTCAATATGTTTCGTCAGTGCATTAAATCCATCTTGTAGTCTCTGTGTATGCGCTATATTCACCTTAGCCGCGAAACACAATTGTTCAGTCGACTTGAATTTGCTTAATGTTATAACATATCCATTATACATCTTGTCCCATTCTAAGGTTAGTCGAGAACCCCTTGTAATTTCTACCGCCACCTTGAGCATTCTAGGTCCCGTTTCATCAGCACTTTTAATATTCAATAGTGTTTAAGCATACATGTTGACTGTCCTACTTCCTGACAGAAACTGATCCTCGAACAATAGTTTCAACCCCCTGGGAACGTGTCTAGACATGATTTTGCCGAGTAACAGGGAAAAGAGACGTGTCACCTGACCTTGCCATGGGCGGGAATGTAGCCTAGAAACAGGTAACCGTATTGTACAGGTGTGTCGCGTTACGTCAGAGGGCATTCCGCAGAAATTAAATGGAAAAGAGATATGGGCGTGCTTGAACCTTCTGCTATGGGCGTGTTTGAAGTGCCTATGCCTACACTACTCTTATGCTATTGGATGAGCCCTTTTCTATAATAGTTTTTGTTTTCGGTGGCAGGTGGCAAAAGCTAATTTTTGTGTAAAAAGCTTATGAAAAATTCTTATTGGGAAATGATCAATAACTAAAGTGTTAAAACTATAAATAGGTATTTTATTACAAGGTTTAAAAAAACCATAGCGATATGCGTTTCAGAGTGTTTGACACGCTTGTATTGTATCTCATCCTTTGCTGAATAATCTCTTCACTTCTTCAAAATTTTTTACCGCAGCGCGTATTATTTCTTTTGTTGGGGTTCCATAATGTGAACAATACAATACGTGTGAACAATACGTGATAGTCTGCTCTTCAATGCTAGAAAAAGTTTGATTTTGTTCTATAGCCCTTTTTATCGTTCATGAAAAAAGTCATATGGCTTTTTGGAATGGACCCAATACCCTTGCCCAGTGTTCCTAACATCTCCACTTGTGAACAATTATGGATGCATTCTATACCATACAATACTTTTCGAAAAAGCCTCCCTCATTAGCAATGGCCTAGGTAAAAAAATAGGTTGTTCGTGAGGCAGCTGACATTACACTCAAAATAAATAATAATGAATAATGTTTAAATAGGGATTTGAAGGAAAATTCACTAATTACTTTATACATAAATTAATTAAAAAAGATTTAACAAATTGTATTAGAAAAAGTTCCTACCTTTTCTAATTGTATTAGAGAACTTTTCTAATTGTATTAGAAAAGTTTCTAGTAGAAGTTCCTACCAGTGAAACTGTTACTAAAATACCTTTAAGGTTACCTGCCAAAAGGGCCAGATTAGCATTGAAAACATGTTCTTAAGTATTTTTATTTCACTTGAAGGAGTGCCTCGTTTCACTCCATTTTGTATATCAGTTCTGGTTGAGAATTCTTGGACTGTTTAAAAAAAAAAATCTAGTTTTAAAGGTCGTATTCTAATGTAATTTTTTTTGTGTTTTGCTGAGGATGGCCTTTGGATATAGGGTCGAAATATTCATTTGAGGTTTTGTGATTTCTGCTCTTTTTGGGTTTCATATATTTATTGATGGTGATTTGTGGAGGTTTTACGCTTGGAAAATTGTTCGATTTTTTTGCTTTATTTTGGTCTAATGTAGCTCTTTAATTTTCTTTTAAAAAATCGCTTTGTAGAAAAAAGCTTTCAAAATTATTTTCTGTTCGGTCTTTTATTGAGATGATCTTATTCTTTGGAAAAGAACAGGCTATTTAAAATCTTTAGTTTAATTTAGTTTTATACCTCCACAAGTTTTACTGAAAAATAAAACTTATCACCATTCCCAAAATATTGTATCTATGCTATTTTGACAACCTGGATGCACTTACACTCTTTTGATTTAGTTCAATTTTAAGAGCAGAAGTAGTTAAAGTGCTAGCCTTGAAAGTTTCAACTTAATACCCTTAATCATTCTAAAGATATTACTGATACATCTTAATGGCAACCAGTATACAAATACTAGTACTACTGCTAACAACATACCACAGCACCAAGCCGCCTTGGGTCAACACAGCTACGCACGGTGCTTCTCCATCGCAGTTTATTTAAAGCCTCCGTCTTTACATCTTCCCAGGAATTTCCCATTTTCCTTAAATCTTTCTTTACGACAGCCTCCCACCCGACCGTGGAAGATTTTTTTTCGTTTAGCCCTAGACTGTCGGTCGAAAAGGACAATCTTTGGCAATCTGTCATCCTTCATCCGCAGAATGTGTCCTAGCTATCTCAACTTTTATCTCATTATACACCTAGAAAGCGGGACTGAACCACACTTTTTGTACAGCCCACGGTTGAAATACGGTTTTTCAGTCAGGTACCCATAACAATCAATTGACAATTTCTCTGGAAAACACCAAGCAAATCTTCTTCCGTTTTTCGGAGCACCCATGCTTCCGAACCATATTTGACCACTACCATCGCAGTAGCTTCCAATATTCTAATCTTGGATGGCAAACATATCTTCCTATTCTGCCAAACTTTTTCAACTATTAAAAAATACCTCGAGCCTTGGCTATTCTACTTTCAACATCTTCTCGGCACCCACCGTCTTTACTAATAACACTGCCAAGGTAAGTGAAGTTATGTACTTGATCTATCTTTTCGTTATCCATCCTCATCTTTTCATCTTTAATCCTAGTCTTAGCGATTTAGTCTTCTTAACATTAATTTTCCAATCTATTCCAGCAATCTAAAACGCAAAACCTCTAAAAGTTCATTCATTTTGCTCACACTTTCATCTAGGATCCTCAAATCATCAGCATAATCTAATCTAATCCATGAAAGTTTTCTTCCCTATTTAATTCTGTGTTATCCCATTGCCTTTCGAGTACTCCTTAAGACAAAGTCCATCAAAATGATCCATATAAATAGGGATTGACCACAATCCTGCTTATCTCCTGATTTAATATAAAAGCAGCTAGTAACCTCATTTCCTACCTTAATCATAGCAGTGTTATTCTCGTATATAGCACTAATCACTTTAATTTACTTGTCTGGTATACCACACTTTTCGCTAAAGCAGTTCTGTCAGCTGAGTCAAACACTTGCTCATAATCTATAAAACCAAGGACTAAAGGTGTTTTCTGGCTCAGACACTTCTTAATTATCAATCTAAGAGTGAAAATCTGATCAATACACCCTCCACCTTTCTTAAAACCACACTGTTCCTCTGTTATAACTTTTTTTCCACCCCTTTTGATTTTATTTTTCATTTTGTTAGTTTCTTTCCTCTCTGAGTTTCATTTGTTAAAACTTTGTCTACAGCTTCTCTAAGTCTAAAAAGTATCATCATACTAAGTAATCTATCTACAGAAATCAGAACAATGTCTTTATAATTACCACTGACACTTTTATCACCTTTCTTACGCAAGGGTTTAATTAGGGTTCTCCTAAAATCGCTAGGTACTTCCCCCTTTTCAAAAATCATATTCCAAATCTTCAGTAACTGTTTTGAGAAACGATATACAAGTAACTCTTTTACCACACTATCAGGACCATGGACTTTATTATTTTTTATGCCTTTTAATACTGTCACTTATTCTTCCCCACAAAATAAGTCTTCCTTCACATCCAAGGTGTCACAAGCTTTTTCATTTTCCTCTATATATTTTTCTGTAACTCTATTCCGATTTAGCACATTTTCAAAATGTTCTGTCCATCTCTCTTCAACTCTTTCCTTATCACCAATTGTGGCCCCTTTCCTATCTTTATCTGGGACAAGTCCAGATTGACTACTCCCTCTCAATTTATTAACATGCCAGCAAAATATGTTACTATTATGCTGCCTAAATGTATCTTCCAGATCCTTGGCAGTTATATCCGTGGCCTCAAATTCACACCTCCGTAGTTCATATTCTAATGCTTTTTTCACTTTCTTTACACTCCTCTTGCTTTCGCATGATCTATTACTCAGATAATTCTTGTACAAGTCCCTTCTCCTTTCTATTAAACATAAGGCATTTTCGCTAATATTCCTTGCTGTGTTCATAAATGTCGTCCCTAAGACACCATCAGTGATTGCACAAACTATTTTCTTAAAATTATTTCATCCATCTTCTTAACTGTCAAATTTTAAACTCTCCAGTTGAGTGTTCAACTGTTCCTGGAAAGTTTATTTGAAATTCTCATCCTGAAGTTAACAAACATAGCTTCCCGAAAAATTGTTACCCTTCCGAAATTTCAGGTTTAAATTAACCCTGGACACTATTAGATCATTATCTTTACTTTCAACATCAATACCAACACTCCTATATACCCTAGTATCTTGTATTAATCCCACCAGTCTTAGATTTGCAATAGCACAATCAATAAGGTTAGCTATCTTATCATCATGTGAATATCATACTAACTTATGGGCCTTTATAGTATTCAACTGTTCCTGGAAAGTTTATTTGAAATTCTCATCCTGAAGTTAACAAACATAGCTTCCCGGAAAATAGTTACCCTTCCGAAATTTCAGGTTTAAATTAACCCTGGACACTATTAGATCATTATCTTTACTTTCAACATCAATACCAACACTCCTATATACCCTAGTATCTTGTATTAATCCCACCAGTCTTAGATTTGCAATAGCACAATCAATAAGGTTAGCTATCTTATCATCATGTGAATATCATACTAACTTATGGGCCAATATGCGGCCAAATACTGTATTGGGTATAAGTAGATTGTTATATCTTGTTTTATAATGCAGCAGTCTATAGCCATTACTATTTTCTTTTCCTAAATCAAATTTACCTAGACCAGGATGCCATCTATCCTTATTTCTACCGACCTAGGCGTTATAATCGTCTAATAAAACCACCACATTTTTAGCTGGAACCCTGTCTATTTGTTCCTGTAACTGCAAAAAAAAATGCATCGGAGTCACTACTGTTTCCATCAGCCAGTTCTACAGGATTATATACTACAATGACTGATACCCTGCACTTTTTAGTCATATAATGAGCGATTAGAATTCTATTGCTAATACCCTCCCAGCCTAAACAGTACCTAGCAGCTTCCTTATTCATTATGATCTCTACTCCCAGTCTATGTACCCCATAGTTCCTGCCTGATTAAATTAATTCTATATCACCTAATTTCATGTTTCCTACCCCTAAGAAATGAGTTTCTGAAACTCCTAATAAGTCCAGTTCGAAGTATCTGAATTCGTCAGTCAAAATATCGATGCAATAGTTATTTTTAGCGTCCATTCCAAGTTGCAATTTTAATATTCTCTAAGTCACTGAATTTATGTTGGCCTCAGGAAAGGCAATGGTCCCAGAACCTGGGCTGGAAGGAGACCAATACATCTTGTCAGGTCACTGAAGCGCTTAAGCCAGCTTAGACCCGGACAGCAAGAATCCAGAGGTCCCTGAGACCTGTGGTTGGATGGAAGCTTTGTAGAATCCTTGGACCATCTTGTCGCAACATGGTTTTCAGAATTTGGCGATGCTCTTCTCTCAATTTCAGTCAAAATCCTGCGCAGAAAATCTCAAGCCTATTGCCTCTGACTCATTACATATTTATGCCTACAAAAATTATGCTCCTATGGGAAGGCAGCTCACAGTAGATAAATTAGTTAAGAAGAGGTTTTTCAGCCCGAAACCTCCAAACAAAAAATACCAAGCCTGGAAGAATTATTCATTAGTCAGAGTCCCATGCGAATGTTATATTACATTGTAGGCTATAATTTCTTCTAGGAGCGCCACTCCTCAATTAGGAATCGAGTTTACTGCAAGGTCCTCAGTCTTTAGGGTACCCTGACAGAGTCGAGGCAGCCTTTTTCAGTGGCCGTTGTCCATAGTTTTGGATCTTACTCCCTTTCACAGTTATCTTCCTATAGAGCGTCCTCCCACGATGGTGTTCTGGGTCACCATGCCATTTAACCCATTGTTAGGAGAAAGTTTTTAAATCAGGGGACATGTCCACACACCCATAGGCCCTGCTAACTGTGCATTCAAGGGTCTTTTTCCTCCTCCGCCTATATTTATTGCCCCTGGGCGAGGGTGGCCCCGTTAGGCACATAGTGCTTTTGGTTTTGTTTTACAGCAGTATAAACTTTCCGTGAAAGTTTCTACTTTATACCAGATTCTAGGGTATAGTGTATATTCTGTGGCCTAGCAGCAGTAATAGTAGAAGTAATAGGAGTAATATTTGTGATAGCAGTAGTAGTATTAGTACAAAGCCCTAATAAAATTCACATTGTGCCTTTTTCGTCTAGTACAAAATCTCCTGCTCATGCCTGATAGTTTTAACTTAGCAGTTTTTGAGATATTTCTGATACGTCCTGTTGATAACCTGAATGTATATGATGTGTTTTGATCTAGCCCAACATCCCCTTCAACAGTACCTGTAACTTCCAAATTAATACCATTAACCTTAATAATGTTGGTACTGACAGGAGTAGTAATATTAATACTACTACAGTTGTCGACTACTTCAGTTGTCTGAATGAACTCAGAGTGATAACACCTCTTTTGCGGGGGACCTAATTGATACCAGTTCAAGGGCAGATTAGTTGTTTTGATGTGACTTTAGCTGGATAAAGATAAATATAGTGGTGAATTTCCACTGCTTTTAGCTGTTTGCCTGTTGGTAGCTGTGTTCTACCTTAGTGTTCGAGGTACTATAAATAGAAGCCCCATGCACTTTCTTTGTGATCGGGGCACTATAAATAGGTACAGGAAAGGGTTTTTCTTTCAAACGTTTCTCATCTTTCTTTCAAGATTTTTTTTCTTTCTTTTAAGATATTTTTTTTCTTTGGTTCTTCGTAATCGTTAAGACTCGAAAGACCAATTTCTATCCAATAGAACGGCGCCCCAGGCGCCAGGACCAAGAGAATATTTACAGTATTTGTTTATGATTAATATATTCTAAAAATAGCCTATTGTATCAAAAGCGACTTCCCATGGGAAGGTGTTGAAAGGTTTTGATTGGATGTGTTTGGAGAAAAGGTGGGCGTATGGGGTTTAGTTACCCTCCAATCACTTTCCACTATTAAAAAAGGCCACTAGCCCTTTGAATTTCCTATCAAATGAGCCCTTTTTGAAGTTTTTACGACGAAGCTTTCTATAAAAACCTTATATGCCCCCCAGGGAATAACTTACAACCCTTGCCCTGACGAATGTGGGTGGACTGTCCTCCTCAAAAACATAGTTTCTACCTAGATTTCATATACGTAGAACAAAATAGCTATCTCAAAATTTTCATTGGATGTGTTTTGGGGAAATGGTTGGCGTGGAATGGGTGTTAGTTGCCTTCCAATCACTTTTGACCTTTAAAAAGGGCATTAGAACTCTCGATTTCCAATCGATTGAGCACCCTTTGAAGTTTATACGACGACCCCTTCCATTTGAAGTGCCTCTGGGAAAAAAAATAATAATAATAGAACGTTGGAGCCGTATGCCCTTTACTATAGGCAACGCTATAGCGTTGCCTCTGATCTATCAGGTATCTTCATCACTAAAAGTGCTAGTTTCTGGCTATTTTGCAAGTGTGGATTTTTCTGATATTGTCCAAAATCTATCCAAAATATTTTTCCCGTAGAGGAACTAGCCGTACCTCAAAGCTTTCGCTTTAAATTTGATTTTCCCCACACAATATGTCCTAATCAAGCAAGCTTATAATTTTCATAATTTTGTACAACTGTATTCGAAATAAAAAAAAACAAAACTGGTTTGGACAATTTATTGTTCGTAAAGGTCTGCCGGTAGATTTATGGCAAGTTTTAGCTTGTTCGGTTGAATCCCCAGCGTATCCAAACCAAACCAACAAGGTGTGGTTGGTTCAAACCCACAAGGTCTGAGTCAACTGCCTTTGATGGCCTAAATCCGCTTCATTGAATCTCCTTTTACGTATGGTGATGTAAACGCACCTTAGACTTTGGACTGCAACGTATAACAGTCCGAATCGCACTGTCCCATTCTTTTCCTCACCAAAGCAACATGACAACTAAATATCAACAAATACTAATTTAAAGTGAGTAATACTTGCTTTGTTCATTTTTTTGTTGCTTTTTTTTGCATTTCGCTGGAGCATCTATTCCGTCATTCTTCAATATTGACACGTTTATGTCAACTTAGAGCTATGACAGTGACGAGACATATTCTATTTTATTACTGTAACAACCATTATTAAACATAGAGAGGGGTATTTTCAATTTTTTCCTAACTCAGATATAAGCTCAGAATTGGGGCTATTGAGAAAAAAGACATAGAGATGTGGGCTATTGAAAAAAAGATTGAGGTAAAAAAACAATTTCCACATTATAATATACAAAAATTGTATTTACCGCGTTTTGCAGCCACTTCTACTATAATTTATCATCCCTACCCATAATGTGCAAATACATTTCTTAAATTATATATTTCCCACATGTTTCGCAATACATCACTCTTATCTCAAATCTTGTACCCATAAATTGAATCAACGCTGAGGAAATCACGACTTGGAAAACACACTGAAACATATAATTTTGGCTGTAGATTTACCCATTAGGAGGGATGGGGGTAAAGTGCAGGGATGGGGGTAAGAATTGCCTTCAAAATGTGTAGATTACAATTTTTCTGCATATTCTGAAGTAAGAATTGTTTGCTTAACATATTTACTTAATAGCTGCAATTCTAGGCGTGTACCCTGACTTGTTTTATGTGAACCTTGATTACTTTCCAGATTGTTTGTGTATTTTTTCTTTATTTATTTTCTTTAATATAGCTAAGAAACTTTTATATTACATATCTCGGTAGATATGGGGATCTTTCCATTACTGAGCTATGAATTAGGTGAAAATACCACTCGACGCCTTTTTTATGCCTTTTTCGAATATAATAATAATCGATTTACCTTTAAATTCAATTTTAACCCCTTTATGGACCCTAAAAAATGAGACCTTTTTCTTTTATTTTGGCTAGGAAACGGTTCAAAACAACAATTATTACTTCATAATATAAGGAATAAGTGTAGTTCACTTATTCCTTATAAGGACCTAATTTCCTAATTCAAAAATTCAGGTCTTTGAGGATAACAATCCCCCCCCCACACACAGCTCTCAGGGCAAAGGTTGTAAGTTATGCCCTGGGGGCATATAAGGTGTTTATAGAAAGCATTGTCGTAGAAACTCCAGAAAGGCCTCATTCGATTGGAAATTTAAATGGCTAGTTCCCTTTTTAACAGTCGAAAGTGATTGGAAGGCAACTAACACCCCTTCCACGCCCACCATTTCCCCCAAAGGCATCCAATCAAAATGTTGATACAGCCATTTTGTTCAACGTAGTTGAAAGTTCTGGAAATTATTTGTTTGAGCAAGACACTCCCCCCACAGTCTTCAGGGCAAGAGTTATAAGTTATGCCCTGGGGGCATATATGGTTCTTACGGAAGGATTTCTCGTAAAAATTACAGATAAGACTCATTTGATTAGGAATTGGGAGTTCCAGTTCACTGTCTTAGAATCAAAAGATATCGGAGGGTAACCAGCTCCCCCCAAACCCTTTTTTTCCAAATGTATCCGATTAAAATTTTGAGATAGCTTTTTTTTAAATAGTTAATAGTTCAAAGATCACATAACAAAAAGTCCGGTGTCGACTCACCCCCCCGGGGCCTGAGGGCAGGCGTTGTAAGTTATGCCCTGGGGGCATATATGGGTCTTATGGAAGGGATGCTTGTATTAACTTGAGAGAGGATTCATTTGATTGAAAATTGAAATTTCTAGTTCGGTTTTTAAGAGTCAAAAGAGATTGGAGGGCAACTAGCCTCCCCCCCCACGCCTCATTTTCTCCAAATGCATCTAATACAAATTTTGAGACAGCCATTAAGTTAAAAATTGCTCAAAAGTCGGATAAAAAACACTCAGATGTCGTCACAACCCCCCAGGGCCAAGGGCAGGATTTGTAGGTTATGCCCTGGGGCACATATGGTTCTTATAAAAGGGATGCTCGTATAAACTTCAGAGAGGGCTCATTACAATCGAAATTGAAAGTTCGAGCTCCCTTTTTAATAGTCAAAAGAGATCCGAGGGCAGCTAGCCACCCTCCCCCAAGCCTTCTTTTTCCTAACCCATCTGATGAAAATTTTGAGATAGACATTGTGTTAAAAATAGTTCAAAGGTCGGATAAAAAAAACTCCGTCGTCAATACAACCCCCAGGGCCCAGAGGAAGGCGTTCTAAGTTATGCCCTAAGAGCATGTATATTAAAAAAGGTTTTTAAAAAGTGTGGTTCATACCCTTTTTCCCCAATAAATCTGATAAAAAATTTGAAGTAGCAATTTTGTTAGAAGTATTTCAAAGATCATATAGCAAAAACTCCTTTACGTATGACCATTTCGTCAAAGCTCAGATAAGAAAAACTCCTGTGTCGACACAACCCCCCCAGGGCCCGGGGAAGGCGTTCTAAGTATTGCTCTTGGGGCATATAGGGTTCATATGGAAGGTATGCTCGTATAAACTTCGGAGATGGCTCATATGATTGGAAATTGAAAGTTCTCGTTCACTTTTTAAGAGTCAAAAGAGATCGAAGGGCAACTAGCCCCACTCTCCATGCCTATTTTACTCGAACCCATCCGATAAGAACTTCGAGAGAGACATTTTTTTCAAAATATTTAAATTGTCATATAAAAAACCTCCGATATTTAAACAACCCTCTAGGGCCCGGGGGGGGGGGGCAGGCATTTTAAGCTATGTCCTGGGGCGGTATGTGGTTCTTATGAAAGGGATGCTTGTATAAACTTCAGAGAGGGTTCATTTGGATGAAAATTAAAAGTTGCAGTTCATTTTCTCAGAGTGAAAATAGATTGGAGGGCAACTAACCCTTCTTATCCTAAACTCCTTCTGGATTTATCGAATAGATAAATCAATTCGATTGGAATATGGTTTGAACATTTGTCCAACGTAGTCACGCCATAAGATATTAAGACTCTGGGAACGAAAAAGCCCCCCAGAGTTCTGAGACAGGTGTTGTAGCTTGCACTCTGGGGATATATTTGGTTCTTATAGAAGGGATGCTCGTATAATCTTCAGAGAGGGTTCATTTGATTGAAAATAGGAAGTTCTAGTTCACTTTTAAAGAGTCAAAATACACTGAAGGCTACTGCTTGTCTTGTCCTAAATGAACTAAACCGATATAAATGGGATATTGTGGGACTTTCAGAAACACATCTCCCTAGCACCGGCGAAGAAAGGATCGGCAACACTAGTCTGATAGTGTCTGGGAGAACCGATGGCGTCCATCACCAAGGTGTTGGCTTTTTGATTTCGACTAAGGCACGAAGATCCCTGATTTCCGTAACGCCTGTGTCAGAACGGTTGATTATGATACGAATGAAGGGATCCCCGATCAACATCACGATCATACAAGTCTACGCTCCTGACTGCAGCAAACCAGATGAAGAGTCTGACAATTTCTACCTTCAACTGCAAAGCTTAATTGACGCAGTTCCTAAGCTTGCCGTAGCTGCTCTCTTTTAACTTGCCGTACAATAGATTATTTGAAATAGATTTTTTATATTTGCTTCTTAATCCCTAGAGAATAGAGTAATTCGAAATTTATCAAACTGATTTTCCTGTTTGAAAACGCTTTTAATAATTGACTACCAATTCATTCATCCCAACCAAGTCAAAATAATAATGAAATGGAATGATGCACAATACCTTTTAAACGATACAGATTAATTGCGTTAAATGATGAACATTTGATTTTTTTTTAAAAGTTTAATTTTGAAATATGGAATTTTTAAAAACTTGAAACCTTTTGCAATAGAAAACGAACAGAAATTATTTAAGAAATCTTTCCAAAAAATAAGTTTTTCAAAGAAAAATAAAGACAATTTTAACCTTAAGCTCAGCAGATACAAATACCTGTTAAAATTCAAACTCAAAACGACCAGAAAACATCAGTATATGTGTATCAAACTGCCATTCCCCATCCATTGTTTTTTTTTTGCTTCAAAATTGCGTTTTTAGAACTTTGGTTATTGCTGGGCCAAGATACTCCTAACTGGTTCGTTATCTTGAGTTCCTGGTCAGAGGCGGCAAAACCAAGTTTTGTGTAAGAGAAACGTTTGAAGAATTAGTATGTGAAAAAAATTATAAATAGCTAAAGTAGTAGAATTATATGTAGGTATTGTATTACAAGGTACAAAAACATAACTATGCGTGTTCCAGGGCGTTTCACGCTTGTGTTGCATATCATCCTTTGCTAAACAATCTCTTCACTTCTTCAAAATTTTTTACCGCAGCACGTATTTTTTCTTTTGTCGGGGTTCCATAGTGTGAACAATACAGGTTTGACCTAGAAACAAATATAATAAACAAAAATTGACAGCATGGAATTGAGGCTTTTTGATAAGCGATGATAGACATATACATAGAATACATAGAATATTGTTCGAGGGGTTGGGGTGGCAATAATACTCGAATTTCTAGGGGTCAATAATAACATATAAATTTGATTGAAGAGATTTTGGATTGGGAGGATTGGGTTTTAGGGGAAGCCTGAGCTCCAATCAAACCCCTAGCAGGAGCACTGATATCTTTAAAGCATTAAAGAGTGACCCTCCCCCCCCACCGGTTTGTAAAGACACTCAAGAGCAGTAATATTTTCACCGAAAATTTGCAAGTGTGAATTGTATGGAAAGGATGGAGATAGGAGCTGACCACACCCTATTACGCCCTATTGTGGGATCTAAATGTGCTCTTGAAAGTGTCATTGGTGCAACAGTAGCTAGCACGAAATAGTACGACTGTTCTAAAAGGAGGAGTGAAGGTAACACGTAGTAGAACTTTCCTAAAACGTAATTTTTGAGTGGGATAGGAAAATCGCATTACAAACAAACTGACTTCATACAGTAATTACTAAAGGTAAGTCTGCTCAAAAATCCATTAAATCACATCATTATGGACAGAGTTTCTACAGATAGATGCCTGAACTATTTTTAATGAAGAAGAAGATTATACTCTTCGTTTTCAAAGAGACTTGATAGACTACTCAGCATTTTCAGATACATTTTGATTTTGTCTATATCATTTTTAGTCATCTATCATATAATTCATTGATGTTTTTTTTTTTGGGGGGGGGGAAGATAAAATTCCCTTGCCAAATTTCCCTCACATCCCCACCATGTGATAAATTATGCATGCATTATAATTTTATGCTTTGCACCTAAAATTTTTATGTAATCAGAAAGGGGATGCTCTCCCTCCCTTAGATTCAATTTATAGAGGTTTATGTTAAAATTTAGAGTTAAGGAACGTTAGGGGGAAGGATTTCCACAGAAAGAGTGACCAGCATGATTAGTCAACTAAAACCTGTAGAAATTGCGACAGAAAATGCGCTTTTGACACTTTCAAGGCCCTTTGAAGACGCACAGAAATTTCTTCTAGCCACTTTTAAGTAGTTGGTATCCAAAAATGCAATGCAACTAGACAACTATGTATATGTCAGAAATGTAGCTATCAAATTATTCTCCATAGCTGATTAATTTTGACGCTTCCTATTCTCGCCAAAAATGTCGTTTTGCGGCACAAAGTGTCTGAAAACGGCAATTTACTGCGCCGCCATCTCTGTTGCTGATTTAAATACCCCCTAACTAAAAATTCACCATTCGAATGAGATGTCTTTCGATTCTCTACGATCACTGGACCCACTTCGTCATCCATGGGGAAAGGTAAAGGGAAACCGATTAACACACTTTAATTGCTATCTTTCTCAGGAGTAATATGAAAATTTATGTATTTTACATAAAGGGCTGAAACATATATTTTTAGATTCCTGTCAGAATTCTCAGACACACTAAATTCCAAGATGTAATTTCCATCATTGCTGCTCTCTTCGGTGTCGCCCAATTTTTTCGATCTCAAAATTTGAAAAGCCAGTAGGTTAATAGCTTTTAATTCTGAATGCATCACATTTGAAATCTGGATGAACATTATTTTAATTTATTGCTTGCATTACATTAAATATATATGGGACGATAAGATAGCATGGCCTGTAATGAAAGCTAATGTGGCCTGTAATGAAACGGGAAGATACAAATACCCTTTGAACATAGACAACAACAAAAAAGAGACAGAGAGAGAGAGAGAGAGAGAGAGAGAGGGATAGAGATATAGATAGATAGATATAGTCATAGAGATATAGAGATAGAGAGATATATAGATAGAGAGAGATATAGAGAGAGAGATAGAGATAGAGATAGATATAGATATTGAGAGTAAAAGAGAGACAGAGAGAGAAAAATAGTAAAATAGAGAGAAAAGAAATAGAGAGAAAAACAGAGAGAGAAAGAAAACCTTAGCCACCAACAAGAAATTATTCTGATAACTCAGCAAAATAACTAGACTAGCTCCATTGGAACCCCTTAGGTAAATATAAATAATAAAGAAAAGTTTATGAAAATAATACACATCAAAATTTTACAGACCCCCCCCCCCAAAAAAAAATAAAAAAAATAAAAAATAAAGCTGTTCCGAGGTACCAAACGAATGGGACTGTGAAGCTAAAGTAGGATGGGTTTTCCATGTAACATGACACGGAACTAAAGAATTATAATCAGACCTTACTGCTGAATCATATCTTCGCTGAGTGTCGCTTAGTTAGTCGAACGTCGCTATTTGCTTATTGATAGTTAATAGGGACAGTTTGAGGGATCCATATTTTTTCAATGATTCGATAGGAATTCCATATCTTACTTATCATCTTATTCGCCGCTAAATTAGGATAAATTCTAGTTTGTTTTGTCCTTTCTATTTTTTACAAAAATGATGTAAATTTGACTTTACCTTAGACCTCAGTACCTCCAGCGCCATCTGTGGCGCATAAGGCATCGACAAAGCCCCTCAATTCATCGCTCATGGCTGAAATTGCGATCATATTCTCCCATTCAGGTTCCAGAGAGGTTTCAGCCATATTCCAACCGAGTCTAGTGTACTGCACAGCATATTCTTCGAATAACCTCTTCAACGCCTGCGTCAGGTTTCTAGCTGTGTACTATGCTAGGGAGAGGAATTTTGTCCGTCCAGAGCACGTGTCCAAGATAGAACTATCGCTTTCCTCAAGAATATCCGTGACAAGCGGCTGGCCAGTTTTTTGACGAATTCTCTTGTTAGTGACTTTCTGCTGCCAGTGAATCTTCAGAATACTTCTAAGGCGATTATTTTCGAAAGCCTGTAAGTGCATCTCTTGTTGCTGGTTTATATTCCAACCTTCATTTGATAATAGCAATATAGATATAACATTAGTGTTAAGGAGTCTAAGCTTGATTTTTTGCAAGTATATTCCATTCCTCCAAATAGGTCTGAGCCTATTGAACGCCAAGAGAGCATGTTCTATTCTACGTTCAATCGGTCGTACTGTTTCCATCCTGGTCAATCCAGCTCCAAAGGTACTCAAAATCATAAACCTGTTCTATTAGTCTTTTGTTGTATGTCAGGATAAGCGGGGAGTTTGTTATGGACATTCTCTTCGTCTCCTCGACATTGATAGCCAGTCTTAATCGTTTTGCTCTCTCCGCTACGGCGTTAAACACTTCTTGCAACTTTTGTTTGGATTATTCAAGCAGCGCTACATCATCGGCACAATCTAGATCACAAAGCTGCTGGGTGGTCAGTTTTACACCATATCCTGTCGTCTGTTTAATGACGTAATCCCTGCCAATCGCAAGAAAAATCGGGATGGAACGCATCCCTGTCCGACACCAGAAATGATTTTGTAGACATCCCAGAAACTTTCTCTGCAGTTCAAGTCAAAGAGATTCTCAAAGTCGGTAAATATTAAATGCAACGTTTCATTCCATTCGTTTGATTTGTAAGGAAACCTTATTTCAACTGAAGTTATTCAAGCCTTTATTGTCAAAATTAATCACGACCTTTATTGTCTAAAGTAAGACACAGCCCAAAAGTAAGCATTTTAAAGCTAGATTTACATATAGCCCCCATTTATTTTCAATTGAAACTTTATTTTAAATTGCAATATGGCTCGATTCAACTTTTTAAGGATATATTTAAAGGGAGTTTAAGATAACTAAGCCACGTTTTATCAATAAAGGATGACAGATTACCAAAAGTTGTGGTTTTCGGCCATCCATCTGGAGCCAGACACGAAGCAGGTTGTCTTCGAATGGGATGAGAAGATGTCATAGGGAAGGATTAAATGAACATTCAAGGTAGAGGCAAAGAGTGAATCTTTGAATAAATTAGGGTGGAGGAGGAGCTTCTAGAGCTGTGTAGTCCTCAGGCATACTAGGGCTGCAGTAAGTCATAGTAGCTGTGGTGGTGATGATGATTGGGTCATTAACTCTATGGCATGATCCAATTTCTTTTCAGTTCAAATGTTGTTTTTTCTTATGCTCACTAGTAGATTTTTACTTATTCTAAAGCAATGTTTTTATTCCTTTTTGTTGTTGGATTAGTAAAATATATGTTTAACAATGATGTAAAGTGCTTAAGAATACCTGTTATTATCCCTCTGGACTAGCTTTAGGTTCTCAAAATTGTTTAAGTACTCATGAACGTCTATTTTATTCTTCTTCATCTGACAATAGTTTTCTAGCTGCGTATTAAGCTTCCTTAGTTGCTCGGCAGATGATTGAATCTTCGGAGATAGTTTTGTCGAGAACTTCCTAAATACAGTTGTAAGACTTGTCAGAAAATTACAAAAACAAACACAGCTGCTATTTTTTGCTTGATGAAGATATTTGAAATATTTTGTGTTGTGGGGGGGCGGGGGTGTGAAGGCAATAATAAAGAGCAATTTAATTATCTAACAGTTCGTGGTAACGAACTGTAAGTAAAGAGCGACCAGGCTCAATACTAATCAAAACTCTAAAAAACGGAATTGTGATACCAATAGATATATCAAAAGAATCAGCTTATTATGTTCATTTAAAATATATGAGTTTCACTAAGTTTAGTCTCACCATTAAAGGCTAAGATCCTGAGAAAATTTGTCTGATTTTCGAAAAAAGTGGGAAACACCCCCTAAAAGTCATAGAATTTTAATGAATTGACATTCATTAAAATTCTATGACTTTTACCATCAGATTCATGATCAGGAATTAAAAAAAATACAAGTCTTTTCAACTGAAAGTAAGGAGCAAGATTAAAACTTAAAATGAACAGACATTATTACCTATATGAAGAGAATTCTCATTCCTCAACACCTCGTTCCTTACGCTAAAGTTTGAATTTTGTCCTAATTCCTTATGAACCGCTCCTTAACCACATGAGTCGTTTAATTAAAACAATAAGAAGCTTTTTTAAGAGTACTAAAAAAAACTTTAGCGTAAAGAGTGAGGTGTTGAGGAGGGGGCAAATAAGAAAATACATGCACAACTATCATATAAGTATTGATAAATAGTGAATTCAATTAACATCGATTATTATCATTGCCTTGGTAACGCGATTAATCTTTATAGTTTAAAGAGTATATGAAGAGTATATAACGTATATGAAGAGGATTCCCATTCCTCAACACCTCGTTCTTTACGCTAATGTTTGAATTTTGTCCTAATTCCTTATGAACCACTCCTTAAACACATGAGTCGTTTAATTAAAATAATAAGAATACTAAAATCCTTTTTGTTGAAATAGATTTTTTATATTTGCTTCTTAATACCTAGAGAATAGAGTAATTCGAAATCGATCAAACTGATTTTCCTGTTTGAAAACGCTTTTAATAATAGACTACTAATTCATTCATTCCAACCAAGTCAAAATAATAATGAAATGGAATGAGGCACAATACCTTATAAACGATACAGATTAATTGCGTTACCAAGGCAATTTTTAAAAGTACTAAAAAAAACTTTAGCGTTAAGAGCGAGGTGTTGAGGAGGGGGCAAATAAAGAAAATACACGCACAGCTATCATATTACTATTGATAATACTGAATTCAAAAAACATCGATTATTATCGTTGCCTTGGTAACGCAATTAATCTGTATCGTTTAAAAGGTATTGTGCATCATTCCATTTCATTATTATTTTGACTTGGTTGGGATGAATGAATTGGTAGTCAATTATTAAAAGCGTTTTCAAACAGGAAAATCAGTTTGATAAATTTCGAATTACTCTATTCTCTAGGGATTAAGAAGCAAATATAAAAAATCTATTTCAAATAATCTATTGTACGGCAAGTTAAAAGAGAGCAGCTACGGTAAGCTAAAAGAGATGGCTCTGGGGCAATATGACCAATATTTGAAGGTAATTTCGTAAGTTATTTAATAGTTCATAAAAAATTTTGTATTTAAGGGGGGAGAGAGGACTGAAAACAAAATACATTTTAAATATTTTAGTTTTTTTTTACTTTTATAAATTCAAAATTAAGACTTTAAGGATCAAATATCAATATATGGCTATTAAACTGTAAATCCTCATTCATTTGTAGGTTTTTCAGTAATCTTGGTTATGACGATGTTTTTATTGGTATTATGACAAATAGCTCAAAATAAGGATTGTTTTCGATGAAGTCCAAATTATGTTCTAGCCTTCAGAGGGAATGAAGGTTGTAAGCCTTACTCATCTTAGTTTCTGCTCTTTTGAGTTTGACTGGGTTATTTATTGTAACTTCTATTCGTTTTTGTTTTCATTTATTTATAGGTGGTGACTGATGGTTGTTTTACGGTTTGAAATTATTTGACTTTATTTCTGCTCATTTTTGGTTTAATGTAGCTCTTTAATTTTCATTGAAAAACTTAATTTGTGGAAATTTTTTTTTAGATTAATAGCATAAAAAAGAAAACACTGCTATTCAAAAGCAGGCGAACTACTAACAATAATAGAAAATCCGATGTCGAAACCGGTTTTGCCGGTTTTGATATTACCCGGGTTTGGTGGTTTTGCCGGTTGGATAGGAAACATTTGCTGGTGAAGTAAAGAAAATTACGAAGAGATCTTCAAATCGAGTGCTGTCTGCAGTTTTCTATAAACTAATACGTCTACAGTTTAGTTTTAATAATAATATGAACAAATGTATTAATATCTATCTTATTTAACTAGCAATAATTGTACATAAATCTAAAAAAAAATTCTCGAAAACGGCGCTATAATTTTTTTCTGAAAATTGGGATACTTTAATTTTCTGTGTGAAAAACAGAGCTTTGGGAAAGTCGTTTCTGCGTTCCAGTCCTCTTAAGATTTTCCATTAATCGTCTGCTAGTTAGAGATTCATGAAACTTGAACGCCATTAGCATGGGCAGGAGGAGGTTCAAAACCCAGTTTGTTTGCTGACAGAACTGTTGATTCTGAGAATTTAAAGTCACATTCAGGCAGAAAAATTAAAATGGTTACGATAAATTAAATAGGTTATGACTTCGGAAAAACTCGTTTAGAGATTGAATTAATGTGTAAAAAGACATTTTTATTATAAATAGCGTCGCAAATACCCAATTCTCCAATTACCGAATTGGTTCTGGTTTCAAAGTGAAATAAAATAACACGAAATTAAAATTGTTTTGCAAAAGAGATTAAAAAAAACTGTCACTTATTCCTAGTCTTAGTGATTTAGTCTTCTTAAAATTTATTTTCAAACCTGTTCTAGCACCCTGAACTCGCAAAACCTCTAAAAGTTGATTCATTTTGCACATACTTTCATCTATGATGCTTAAAGGTTGGTTCCAAGTTTGAAACTGAAAATTTTTATTTTAGGTATAAATTTTCTAAAATCTTGAATGAAATAGAATTAAAAGAAGAAATAGCGACGATATAAATGTCCCAGTAAATAACAGTAAATCTTTCACTTTATCATCTTATCTTTTTAAAGATAAATTTGAAAGATTTTATCATTTTATATCACCTATCTTTTTCAAAAAAATATCTCATTTATAATATACAAAATAGACATTTTACAAATATATCTAAAAAGTATGGGTATATTAAAAGAGTCGAAACTGGCCGAAAAAAAACATTCTCTGTTGGTATCATTCGCCTCTTAACCTATGTAATTAATGTTACTTTTCGACCTTTTTTGGGGGGCGGGGACACCTGCCCCTACACAGGATGGGTTTTGTTTTTCTTTTCAATATCAAGACAAAGACACTTACGCATCTTATTGCACAAGTTTTTTACAAGTATTTTACACAAGTATTAAACAAGTATTTTACTCAAGTATTTTACACAAGTATCAAACAATTTTTTTTTAAATAAAAAAAAAACAAAAAAAAAACATACATACTGTTCACAACGAATATCATTAAATATATATTTATTTCTAGTATTGCCCTGGCACCATTCCCAGTTGCTATTATAATATCAACTGGGATAATAGTTGCGTTATAATAGTGTTTACAGTATTTCAAAATCGGTTACTATATTTGTGTATCTGCAACGTTAATCAACGTGCGTATCTGCAAAGTACGTTAGCAGTGTGAAATGGGAAACAAAGAGATTTCTTGTAACTGAAAAACGTTTCATTCTTTTTACTGGCCTAAAGTTTTACACAGTAGTGTGAAACCACGCCATCAACAGGTGAAACAACGCCAATCAACAGGTAAAATTTAACTTTTTATTCTTTTAATGGCCAACAAATTACCAACAAAAGCACAGGCAAATCACTATGATTAAAAAAAAGGTGGGGCTATTTAGCATCTCTTTCTGGCATACAGAAAAGGAATAACACGGTAGGCTCAAAAATACGTCACAGACGTAAACCAATAAAATTAAAGCACCCATTATACCACAGAAATACAGGATAGTAATCTCTATTTTTCACTTTGGTACTGTTTAATATATTAAAACATAATATACAATGTGGTAATATATTAATATACAATGATATATTTTAAAAATAATGGTATGGCATAATATAACAATTATCAGTATTAATAATAGAACAAAAAACATACATACTTTAAAAAATGGTTATAAATCATCATATCTGCTTTCAGCCAATTTTGCAGTGTAGTTCTTTCTTTTTTTGAAAGTCTATATTTGGTTTCATTAAGTCTTTCATTCTCGTTTTGAAAGAGGTAGTGAGACATAGGACCTCCCAGCAGTGTTCTAAGTAGAGTAATTGACTCATCAAAATACTCAGTTATTAGCACCAGATCAAATTTGGATTCCATTTTTGAAATGAGCTGTAATACGGCAGTTTTGTTCTCGAAATATTCTTTATTTAATCCAAGAGACCAAGAATGTTGGTTACCTCCAAAACTGGAAATAAAATTTCTGTTTTTTATTTTCTTGCAATTGTATTACTTTTTCTGTCAAAAGACAGTTAATTTAGCCACTACTATCCGAGCACGCGACGCTGTTCAACTTACATCGTCGGCTTGCAAAGAGCGTTGGTCGAGTCTAAAGCTACAAATGAAGTATTTGTATTCTTATTTAATTTTTTTGGAAATATTTTGAAAATGTTCTGTCAGAAGATTGCAATATTTTTTTCAAGAACAACCAAACGACGTCGCTATTTCAATTTTAGCTTGTGTGTCTGATCAGAAGTAAATTTATCTGAATTTCTTATCACCCCCACTTTTACTGAGGACGCTTAAATCACTTGCATATCTTAACCTGGAACAGTTAGAGTGTCACACTTAATACTATTTTCTCCCATTGTGTTTGGAACGTATCTTAGGATAAAATCCATTACACTGACCTAAATAAACGGGGATAACACCCAAATTTAGTTAACTCCTGGCCCACTTCTGATGTACAAGCAGAACCTCATTTTTGAGAATAGGGGCAGAGAGTAGAACTTGGGTTTGAGCAAGGACTGACATTGACCCTGTAAGACTGGAGCATCTCTTGCCTTATCTACCCAGACTATCGTCATCAAGGCATTGTTCTTTTGCTTTTGTTGCTACTAATACTACTATTGCTACCAAAAAATAATTGTACCACAAAGTCACTTTAGGCCAAAATATTTTCGGCTCCATGGCTAATACCGTCTAAACATGTTTGAAATGAGAATATCCACTAGCTGTGTATAACTGTGGGTAAAACTATGAATTACGACATTGAGGTAATTAAAATAGTGAAGGCCAAAAAGTGCTGTAAGACACTTTTTTCGAAGGGATACTAATGACCCATTCTATTAAACAGAACACACTGGATTAATTTGCCTCAATAGAGAATTTATACCTAATTTGGATCTGAAGATAATTAGGAGCTCCTATTTTTCAAAAGGCGTCAGGTTTCACTTTCTAAAATCAAAAATAGTTGGAATTTTAAGTTTTTAACATCAAATTTGTGTTTTTCCTATATTTATCACTTAGGCTAAACCTTTTTTCTAGAATCATGTATCTTTCTGTAACAATCCAAAGCCAAAAGTTTTCTTAAGAAACCAAAACGGTTTTCAATTCAAAAACCAAAACGCCGGTTTTCAATTTCTGCTCTCCGTTAGTATTTAAAATAAGTCAGTGTAAAGTTTTTGCAACAATGAAGCTACTGCAGCTAAACTTTATTGTCACTGTCATAAAAGTGGCTAAATATTTCATTTTTTTTCCAGAATTAAATTAAAGATCTTTCATTTATGTTTCTTTTAACAAATATTCATATTAATGATTATTATTATCTAAAATGATTCCAGTTAAAGTAAAATGTTGATATGCTATGTCTCTAGTGCGCTTACATATGCTCCCCTTCAAAATAAAAAAGAAACCTGTGTAATAAGGAGCTTGAATTATCAAATTTCAAAGATATTTTCAATTATAATTTCTTTATATTATATATGTAAATACTCAAAATGGTGGGAGAAGCAAGAGCCATTTTATAGGAGACCCAACCCTTGAAAAACAAAGCATAAACTTTTGCTCGGTGAGCATGTAACTCAACCTCTTTCAACTAATCATTTAACTCAACCCTCGTTAGACTGATCCTCCATTCCATTCAACCCACATTCAACCCAGACCCTATCCAACTTCCCCCCCCCCCCCTTTTAATTCAACTTCTAATTAACTCATCCACTGTTTACGCCAACGCCCGTAAAAGTAATCAAACAGTTCGTGGTAACGAACTGTAAGGAGCGACCCGGCTCAATGGTAAACGAAACTCTACAGTATTTTGATACCAATAGATACATCAAAAGAATCAGACCTTAATGCTGATTTCAAATATATAAGTTTCATCAAGTTTAGTCCTACCCATCAAAAGTTACGCGCCTGGGAAAATTTTGATGATTTTCGAAAAAAGGGGAAAAGACCCCTTAAAAATTATAGAACCTTAATGAAAATCACACCATCATATTCAGCGTATTAGAGAATCCTACTGTAGAGGTTTCAAGCTTCTATCTGCAAAAATGTGGAATTTTACAGTTTTTGCCAGAAGAAATGTCACGGGTGCGTGTTTATTTGTTTTTTTTTGTTTTTTTTTCCCAGGGGTGATTGTATCGACCAAGTGGTCTTAGAAAATCGTGAGGAGACTCATTGGAATGGAAATTAAAAGTTCTAGTGCCCTTTTTTAAGTGACCAAAATAATTGGAGGGCAACTAGGCCCCCTCCCACGCTCATTTTTCCCAAAGTCACCCGATCAAAATTTTGAGATGGCCATTTTGTTCAGCTTGTTCGAAAATATAATAAGTATGTCTTTTAGGATGACTTAATCCCCCGAAGTTCCCGGGGCGAGGGCTGAAAGTTATGAACTTTACCCAATGTTAACATATAGTATTGGTTATTGGGAAGTATAGAGATGTTTTCAGGGGAATTCTGGTAGTTGGGGGGTCGGGCGTTATGTGGGAGGATCCTTCCATGACGGAAGTTTTCATGGGGAAAGGGACATTGCTATGAAGGGGACGCCGGATTTACCAGCATTATTTAAAAAAAGATCAGAAATTAAATATAAAAAAACAAGTTTTTCAACTGCAACAGCAGCAACATCAAAACTTAAAAAGAACAGAAAACATAAATATATGATCGGGTTCACCCCCTAGTCAATACCTCGCTCTTTAAGCCAAAGATTTTTTAGTACTTTCATAAGAGCTGTTTATTCTAATTAACGGCCTTTGTGACAAAGCGGTCATTTTTAAAGAATTGGAACAAAATTTGAACTTTAGCTTAAAGAGCAAGGTATTGACTAGGGGGCGAACCTCCTAATATACGCATTAAAAATATATGAATATAGAAGTTCGTTACGAAGTTAATTCGTAAGTTACGTATATTTATTAATAATAAAAACGTTTGTAAATAAAATTAAACTAAAATTAAAATTAAGTTTCGAGAAAGCCATTTAACCAAATAAAAGTAAAATTAATATGCACATTTTGTTTTAAGTATTCATGTACGGTGAGCCAAGATCAAAACCTGCATTAATTCAAAAACGTTCAAAAATTAAATAAAAAAACAAGTTTTTTCAACTAAAAGTAAGGAACGACGTTAAAACTTAAAACGAACAGAAATTATTCTGTATACGAAAGGGATTGTCCCCTCCTTAACGCCTCGCACTTTACACTAAAGTTTGACTTTCTCACAACGCTATTTTTTAAACAATGAAAAAATTTCGCGTAAAGAGCGAGGCGTTGAGGAGGGGACAGCCCGTTTCATATACGGAATAATTTCTGTTCGTTTTAAGTTTTAAGGTCGTTCCTTACTTTCAGTTGAAAAAACTTGTTTTTTTTATTTATTCCCATATAAAATCAACCCCGTTTAAACTAAACCCCATTCAATTCAACACTCATGTAAATCAGCCCCATCAACTCCGTTTAAATCAATCCCCCATGTAGCTCAGCCCCCATTCCATCCCGATTCAATTCAACCTTAAACACTTCTACCCCCTTTTAACTAAACCCCCATTCAACTCAATTTATTCAGTAAATTTGCTGTTATTCACCACATCTAAAGGAAACTTGCTAATAAAATAAAAGCCCTCCAATTAGATTTCTTATTTTATGCTCTTTCTAGATATCATGATGGCTTTTCTGACAATGCATCCCCTCCCTGAGAATCTTCCAATAGCCCTAATAATACGTTTCTCTGATGTTTTGCACCTGGTAATGCGTCATGTCTAATTTGTAAACCGGTTTTCTCGAATTCTTGACCCGGTGAAAATCTTTCCACCAAGACATTTTAACATAATATAAAGATATTATTATATATACAAATAAACAAATTATTTGAAATAATTTAAAATACGGATTAAAATCAAAGAAAACATGATAATCTGATTAATAGAAACATACTACAAATAAAAAGTAAGAATTTCATTGTTTTAGTGGTTTCTTTTAGTTTTGTTTATATAGGCTACCCTAGGACTGTATTTGGCATCAACAGGGGGAAAGCATATTTTCAGAAAAGTGAACATAATATTTGGAAAGAGCAAAAAATTAAGGCATCTAAAAGTACTACTTCTATGTTATTATGTTGTTTCTTTTGGACATGGTCAATCATAGCAAATTTCACCTTTTTCAGGGGTTTAACTGAATCGGGGCTGAGTTGCTTGAAGGCTGAGTTAAATGAGAATTGCATTGTCTAGGGGTTGAGTAGAATGAGGGTTGATTTACCTAGGGGTCAAGTTGACAGGTGGGGAGTTAAATGGGTTGAGTTGAGCAGAGTTCGAGTTATAGGAGGACCATATACGCATAACCGCTTTTGACCGAATTCGAGTAAATAGATAATTTAATTTTTAATCTTCTCTCCATTTCTTTTTTACATATCAAGAAGGATACCACACCAAAGAGTTTTTTTTTTTTTTACACAGCATACAGTTATGCTTTGCTATGCTTCGCCAGACTTACTTCCTTCGCATACGATATTCCAATACATGCATAAATGGTGCTAATTATGAAACTACTTTTGTTAAAACAGATCAATAATTAATTAATAAACAAACAAATTGCTAGAAAAACTTACGCTCTTCCATGGGGGTTAATGCTTAGACTATCGGTAACATTTCCAGTTTCTAACCTTTGTAGAAATTCTTGAAAACTGGAAACATTGTAAAACTTCGGCATTTCAACATAGTGAAAAACAGATTCAAATGTATCGACTGGGTCTCTTAGAATAGTTACAGAAAGATCACTTTTATAATTTGATTCTAAAAAGCTTCGGTTCCATCTTGTATGGTGTACAACAAGGTCAAATTGATATATGTCCCCCATGATTGAGTTGTAGGAATTTTGACGCAATTCTCCCAATGCAAGAGACTCAGGGTTGTAGTCAACATACCAATTATTGAAATAGGCTAGTCTGAAAATATAAGATGTATTTATTAGGTTACAACCAGGGAATATAATTTTAATAAAGATTTACATAATTTTAGTAAAGAACAGTTAAATATTTTTTCTAGTGTTTTTAAATGTATTAATCCAGTTGGCCACTCTGCGAGGCATTAGAACAGTCAACCTCCTTGCTTGATAACACTGCTGAAGGTACATTATAAATACTGGCTCATTTCTGAAAGAAGTGGAATCTCGGATGTGCCAAGCAAAATGAGCTTTGAAGAGGAGAAAGAGAACGTAGTGATTGAAAATCTTCTCACTTCAAGTCAAACTCAGACTCATCTCTGGCAATTTTCTTTTAATTCCAACAAACGCAACCAAATCATGGCATATTGACGCTGAATAAAAATGTCGGATCTTGGGCTTCGAAATAAATGTCTCCAAAGAACCTTGAACGCACACTAGACAAGTCGAGTCTCAAACGTTGGGATCCGCAAATAGACAAACCCCCGTCTTATTACAGATAAAGTAATATTTACCATCACCAATGACAGTATATAGATCGTTTCCTGAGAATGGGGGATGTTTATACTCCCAAGACACCCTTTCAGTGGAAATCTACAGGATCGAGGAGAAGGAATCATCCCAAGAAAAGCCGAAGCCCAAGTTTCTAGTCAGATCTCTCCTCGGTTAGGACGTTCCTGTAGCCCGAGTGATTAATATGCATAATACCATATCATGTGCGTTCCCTTTCGTTTCCACAATACTCATCCCGTTCCATATTACTAAACAACGCAAAAAATAGTAGGAATCTTCCAAGAAAGACATTATGCTAATGACGTTTAAAATTTATTCACTAGTATTCAATTCACGGGGGGGGGGGTAGATACCCCTTACTTTCCGTACTATTAAATAAGACAAAAAATAATAGGAATCTCTCAAAAAAGAGCTTGAAGTAATAATGTAAAAACAATTATTAAATATACCGTCTGTTGGGAATCCATTTCTCCTCAAACCTCTCTTGCGGATTGAATCAGACTTGATATTCCTGCAAGAAACAGGTCGGCGTGATTGTTTTTCTACGAATATGTTACTTTCCAGTTTGATTATTCCTCTGTATAGGCCAGGAATTAGGTCCTTCCAAGGAGCGGAGTACCTGCTTTTTGCAGGAGCTCCTAAGACCGTACTGGCACTCTAAACAATTTAGCATCAGATGACGAGGGCGAGCTGTAACACCGATTGGGTAGCTTCAAAACCTCTCAGTTAGAAATTGAATGTACCGTCAACGGCTGTTTTCTGCAAGTACATACACCAACATTCGTCCGAGTAGCTATCCCTACTTTTAATGCCATTTGCCAAGCCAATACGGTAAACACACAGAAACACAGTACTGTCAGATTACCTATAAGAGCAGAAATCTCGTACTCAGTGCTTGAGAAATTGCTTTTTAAGAAGCTGCATCTAGATTTCAAAGGGTTTCCCGAAGGATGTTTTCCATAAAAAAAAAACCCATATGTCAATTCCGTTTGAGGAGGGAGATCATAATTCATTCTAGTTTCTATAGTATCCATTGGAACTTCACTAAAAAGCGTATTATAAAAATAGAGCTGTAAGGCGGTTGAAAGCATTAGGTTCTTTGGTTCTCACAAAGCAGGGAGTTCGTTTTGAAATAAATATGTCGCAAAGAAACCAAACAATATATCTCTATGGAAATTCTAAAGAACTTCGGAATTAGTAAAATTCTCTATTTCAGTTAAAATTAAAGATAACCAATTAATTATTCAGGCAATACTCTTAATTTATTTAGCCTTAAAAGCTTTAATAGTAGAGACATGCAACCCAAATTTTAACGATTGACTGTGGTACTTAAAAAGACGATATGTCATCAAACCTAACTTTTTCAAAAGCCAAAAATGTCAAAAATGGGCTTTGACTTTCTCAAATTTGTATTAACAAACTCCTGTTTGTAGAATTTATTTTATTGGGACAAGACATAAAAAAACAAAGTTTTTACCAAAAACTAAATTTTCTAATTATTTCTAAGATAGAGAAAAGGGGACATAATGCATTTTGGAAGAACAGAGGCGTCTAAATATCGTAAGAACCAACAAGATGCGAGAATCAGTTCTGGACTAACTGATCGATTGTAATTGCTTCCATCAACATGGGCCAATGAAAACCACTCTGTTTGAAAGGGGAAAACAATAGTCAAAGCTTACAAACAAAGAGCTCTTTTTAGGAGAAGCCATCTCACCCTTCCACTTTCATATTTTGGCTGAATTTTTCCTTCTTTTTTTTCAGGACAGATTACCTGTGTGAATTTTCATCTTAATTTGTTTTTATCTTCGGTACTAGTCTGTTATACCGACCACACTCAAAAAGTGAAATTATGTTAATTACAATGAAATATACCAAAATGCGATGTAATTACATTGCTTTAGTAACAAAATTATGGAAACAACAACAGAGAATTATGGAAAGCAGACCGCCCAGAACGCATTATATTTTATACCTAACCTACTCTATGTATTGACTAATTAATTAAAATATGCCTGCATACCAGTGTTTCCACTTCATATTTTTTTAAATCCCTAAAAGGCTGGTGGAAAATCCCTAGAAATCCCCCATTTTCAATACCTAAATCCCTACAGGTTCCCCCAGTTTCTAACTTCTTTCCGAATCAGTAGTAAAGCTTTGTTATGACGACTTTTAATAGTATTTGTTCAAGACGACTTATTTTGCAACTTAGGACCATTTACTTGTACCAAAATATGTTCTTTTGACGTTTCAAACAATGCTTCTTAATTATCGACTAGTTAAGGCCGGTTTTAACTGATAGATTCCCGTGCCATACTCCGGATGATATGAGGACATGTTATTTATTTATTTTTCTTTGCCATTATTTTTTTCTTCTTTATTACTACATTTGCAACACCCCCATTGGATGGATTCGCATGAATGATATCCATAGTCGCTTTTTCAAGCATTATTTTTGCTTTGACTTGTTTTCATATTGACTTGTCTTTCTGTTAATAAAAATTTTTGAAAAAAAAATAAAAAGATATTAGTCAACAGATCTGTCAAAATATGACGAAAATATGAACTTTAAGAATAGAAAGTTGCTTGACATGTACTTTGAGTAATACAGAAAAGAAAAAAAATTAAACAATACTCAGAAATTGTTCACATTCGTGTAGTAAGGTGCAATAAGGCGTCGTAAGGCGTATAGGGTGTAGTAAGAGAGTAAGAGAAATAGATTTCAATTCTATTTTCTGTTACGGATGACCAATTTAAATGCTTAATTGGTTGAGTTAGCACATGGACGTGGTGGTGAAAACAAATCAATATTTATTTTATATGGTTATTTTTGGTAATTTGGGCTATAAGGTCAAACTGGTTATTATAGAAATGTGAACAATCCATTAGTTGTCTCAGAATCCAGTTATATTGATTAAAAAAAAAAAAAAGAAAAATCTATTTTTATTCAAAATCAGATTCAACACTTTCATCCTTTTTTCCGATGGTAGTTGAAGCCTTGACTCTTTTCATGTGCAGCAGTAGCTGCTCGTCTCTGCGAATGCATGTGGCACTTTCTTGGGCACACTTCATACCATATTTTGTTTTCAGAATTCCACGTAACGTTTCCGTTTTAAGCAAGTTCCGTCTTTCTGTCTTTATGATTTTTACTGAACCAAAAAACCTTTCGACGACAACGTTGGAGAAAGGAAGAGTAAACACAAATATTACTGCTAATTTTAGATTTGCGTATACCTCGATCCTGGCGGAGTTTTTCTTCGAAAAAACCAAACGCCAGTAGGTAACCGCATCCATATTTTCAATAGTTTCAACATTGGTGAGACTTTGCTTCCTCTACTCTTGTTCGATTTTGTTTCCGTTCCATGATACTTTCCCATACTTTCGGACAAGCAGCTTTGACTGAAAACCATCGAGTCTGCCCTGCCTGCAGAATCTTATGCATGTCGACTTCGTAGAACTTCTGAAATTCAAGGAAAGCATGTTGCCTCTTGTGACTATATGTGAAGTGACTATATTTTGGAGCGACAGATGTCTTCCATGGATTTTGGCAGTTTCTTGCATGCATATCGAGAAGCAGCGATTCCGTAAGATTTCAATCAAACGATCTTCAAAAAAACCACTTAGTCCTGTTCGTATAACATTGGTAGCTTTCTGTTTCTTGAGTTGCACATTCTCCACTACTTGCTTTGAAGGCAATTTTTTTTAAAAAAGCTACGAAAGGCTCGACCTTAGAAATAGCCAAGTCATGTTCAAGTAAAAAAGTGCAGATTCTGGCCTCAAGAAGCTTTGTCTGGTCAGTGAATCCCCCTTGCAAAAAGTGATCAAGAGTATTTGAAGTGGACCCTTCTGCTTCAATGTTTGACTTATGCTTCTTTGTGTTGGAGTGCTTATAAGCTCTGATTTTCTGCTTTTTCCTAGCTGGAGATCAGTATTGTATACTCCACAATATCCAAGATATGAGTTCTTTTTTTTTTAACCATCCCTTCAATTGCGGGTCACTCATCCATGTGTTAACAAACTTTTGGGAGTACTGAATCTGAGTGGTAGAATTTTGTGCAGGCTCACGTTTCTTCTGTTTTTTTCTTTGGAGGAGTTTTATAATTTGAGGAGGGTAAAACACTAGAGTTGAATTCTTCACTAATGCTATCTCCCATACTAATCTGAAAAATATCAGGCATCAGGGATACAATCTTGGAAACTAAATTAAACATATCTTTCATGCAGTGTTAACGTTGGTGTGATTCGCAGTGTGACCCTACTACAACTGAATACACTAATAAACCCATATAAATTTTATATATTGTTTATTTTGACCACCATATCCTAGAAGAGCAATACCCCTTGCTCCATAGCAAATCATACTCCTTTTACTGTCCTTTAAGTAAAAGCTGAGTAGGAATGAAAAAAAGTCACCATAAATAGAAAACATGCTTATGTTTTTGCAGCAGATCATTGGTTTGCTCATTTATGTTCATCAAGAGTGGGAGAAACATATTGAAATGTGTTTCCAACATAATGGTAATAGTGCAGATCATGCTATGAATTATTTCTGATACAAACATAACCGTTTTTTTTTATTTATGGTGACTTATGATTATGGGCCACCCTGTTAAATTAAGCTAATTTTATTTCCGATGACAATTAAACTATGCTATGTCAACATTGCATAGTATCTCAGCCTTTCACTTGGCAGGCAGGCAGGCTAAACAAGCAAGGCTGCCTCCTTATAAAAATAGCTATACACAACAAAACAGGCTTTTATCCCCTTGGTGCTGTAGAAACACCTATAAAAAAAGAACCTCTAAGGAACAAAAGAGAATGAAACTTTTGGTAGCTTTTTATATGCAGTAGCTGTTCCATTCTGTATTTTCTGAAGTTCATTTTTTTAAGCAAAGTAATGTAACCTAGTTTCATATGGCAACTTTACAGGTATATAGTACAGCAGGCCGGGGGCTATCAATGAGTATCCACTGGCTTTCAATCACCTTAAACTAATCATGTTGTAAATGAAAATAATCTTTATTGACAAGAAAGTCATCATCCTATGGAAAGAACAGAATGTTTGAAATGACTAGTAAAAGGTGACAGATCACCTGGTATCCCAAACTTTTTTTTACAATTTTTGGTGTCATTAGTGGGCGCTATTGATTGCAGTTCAATGATCAAGAAGCAGAGGTAGGGAGGCTAACCAAGTTTTCAGTAAAGGTGCAGAAAAGGGACTCCTGATAAAAACATCTTATTTCTTACTATATATTATTCGGTCTATTGGGCTCTAACAGGGCTCTAAAGGTGCAGAGGGCAGTCCAGCAAAAGCAGAATCTAAACAATTTATTTCTTACTGCAAGTACTGGTTAAACTGAGCAGTATCTCTGCACCTTTGACTGCAGGGGTCCCTAGTCTGCACTTTTACCAGGTTTTCTTCAAATGATTAGTAGTGTTAAAAGAATTTCGGAGGTCTCCAGAAAAGAAGTCTCCATTGAAATAAAATTTGCCGGTTGGCAGTACAGATTTTCATAATCTGCCAAATGGAGACTGGCTTTTACCAAAATTCAAATTTTAAGATATTCAATACATTATTATCAAAATGTCAGCAGTTTCATTTTGTAAAGGTTACAAAATCAAGTTGTTTGAGGCTGCAGTTAAATTTTTGCACAAGGCTGATGAAAGTACTAATTTTTTCAGGTGCATTTTTTTTATTTCTACTCATTTTTGTTAATTGCTAAGTTAGACTGATTCAAATAATTATGATAATTGTAAAAAATAATTATGCTAATTATATATATATATATTATTATAAAACAGTGAATATACCACTGCCTCAAAGGCCTTTTTTTAAGAATTTCAACCCCTCTTCTCTTGACTTCTAGGTCAATTAAGTTGTTGTCGTCGTCGGATTAGGATCTCTTAGAAGGCTCGATGATGATGAACGAATTAAAGACCCTTCTTGACTGCTCGGTCACTTGGGTCTTCTTTCAATAAATCTGGATCCCACTTTAGTTAATCAATCATCAATAATCTGTTCTGTCACATTAATTAATCATAATTTTTCTTCCCATCACATCGTCTTATCTCTCCCAATTGCAGTAATAAACTGTGCGACCAACTTTAGGATCTGTATATTGTCACTGTCATTTGCAAATCCCCCCAAAATCAAATTTACACTCAACTGTTTTCTTCTTTCATGAAAAAAGGGCCTTGATATGCTGTCTTTGGAGAGTGTACTTATCACAATCTATAAGAAGATGTACCAGACTTTCTTCTTTGTCACAAAACTCACAGTTACTTGACTCTCCATAAAACTTTGCCCTGTATAATTTTGTATCTGCATGGCCTGATCTAAGACGAAATGCTAATCTTCCCTCTTTCCTACTTAATCCATGCTACACATGTCTCTCAAACGTTCTTGCTGCTTTTCGGGTAACAAACCAATTTCCGGATTGATTTCTGCTATCCTCAAAATCCTACGTTCTTACTGATTGTATCAATTGATCTAATTGCATTGCAGATCTAGGAGTTGAACCACTAGTAAATACATTTATTGTTTCGCAGGCCATTTTAGCAGCTGTGTCGGCACTCTCATTCCCCAAAATCTGAACATGGGCTGGTATCTACTGAAGACATATGTTTGCTGTTGACATAAATGATACTATTTCCTTGTAGCACAATACAACTTCTCTTGAAATTTTCCCATTATGATCAAAATTGGCGAGTGCCTACAATGCACTTTTTGAATCTGACAACAATACAATGTTTCTTTGGTTGCTAAGATTTTCTTTAGCAAATACAATTGCTTCTTTTATGGCTATTACTTCAGCCTGGAAGATTGTTGCCTCTGAATGCAGTTTAAATGACTTTGACACTTGTATCAATGGAATGACAAAGGCGGCCCCTACTGCAGAAATTGGGTTACTTTTCTTAGATCCGTCTGTATATATATTAAGGAATCCCCTGTATTTCTCTGCCATCATTAATTCAAAGTTTATTCTGGAATCATGGTATCCATTCGTTTCAAACTTAAGATTGCACTGTAGCTTAATTGTCTCCCAAGGAGCAGGCATTAACATATCTGTTATTTTTAGTGTCACTCCAAACTGTTCACTGATACGAGAAGATATTTCAAAGATATTTTCCTGGTTTCTCTTTTTAAACTTATTTGATGTAACAATTTTTCCTGGTTTAACTATTCTTGATCTACTTGAGTTACTTACTTGACTTAAGTCCCATCCGTCCTTGATGGTCGTCTTGGGGCCTATTTCTTCGTAATGATGTGGAAGTGCCTTTTGTATGCTTCACGGTCTTCTGCTAGGCAAAGAAGGTCCGAGAGGCGGTGAGGTGCAAAGATTTCCTTCCACCTTTTTGGGGGACGACTACGAGGACGAGAACCGTGAATTTGGCCTTCGAAGGTGATTTACGGGAAAAGGGACCGACTCATCTGTTATATGTGACCAAGCCATCGAGGTTGTTGAAGCTTGATTTTAACGAGACTTATTTGCTGTACATTAAGGCGCTCCAGAAGTTCGACATTTGAAATTCTATCAAAGTAATTGATCCCGCTAATGCGGTAGAGACACTTAGTTTCAAATGCTGCAAATCGAAGGTTGTTATTTACCTTCAGTGTCCATGTTTCACATAAGTATATTGCGATGGGGATGATCAGGGTATCAAAACGTCGTGTCTTAAGCCACAGAGACAAATCCTTGCTTCGCCATATGGGCATAATGGCCTTGAAACTGGAACTCGCGAGGGCGAGACGTCTTTTAATGTCTTTTGATAGACTTGTCGCTAGTGATCAGACTACCGAGGTAAGGGAACTCGTCAACCCACTGGATACTCTCTCCATTAATTTTCAGGTCTGGCTTAACTGTATCCTGCGGCTTTCGTGAGCAGCACATAGCCTCTGTTTTTGATACATTTATGATCATTCCAAAAGAACTAGTGGCTTCGAAGACGTCGTTAGCAACGGCTAGTAGATGCTCGGGTGTTTCAGCCATTTCGTCAATATCGTCGGCGTAGGCTAGCTTATCTATCGGAACACCCCCTATATGTGCGCCACAAATTGTCTCCACCAGGGATAAGACTGCTGTGAGGAAAAGGTTGAACAGCTCTGGAGACAAAAGGCATCCTTGAAGGACACATGCGGAAGTCTGGAAACTGTCAGTGAGACCTTCACTAGTCATGACGCGACTCCCAAATTTTGAATACATATCCTTGATAAGATCTACTAGGTTTCGTGGGACTCCGTAATGGAGGAGAATATGCCATAGGCAATTTCTCCAAATAAGGTAAAATGCTTGCCTAAAGTCGATGAAGAGCTGATACAGGCCGCGACCGAATTCCAGATATTTCTCTAAAATTTGGCGAACAGTGAAAATTAGATCAACGGTCGATCTCCCAGGGTGAAACCCGGCTTGGTAATCTTGGATGACTAAGGATGACACGGCTCTGATCCGTTGGAGTATAAATCGGGTGAAGATCTTGGCAGTTTGACTTGTTAGGCTAATAGGACGGTAATTATCACATACTGCCTTTGACCCCTTCTTGTGTAGTGGAAATATTGTGGCTTCGCACAAAGAAGTTGGGAAATGACTCTTTTGCCAAGCATCGGATACAGTCTTGCGGAAAAGATCTATAAGTGGTTCACACCGGACTTTCAGCAGTTCTGCCTGTATTCCGTCCGGGCCAGGGGCCTTGTTAGTCTTCACCACTTGGATGGCATCCTCGACCTCAGAATGGAGAGGAGGTGGGCCGGGGTCTGAGACAGTAACGGGAAAGAAATCCAGGACAGAAGGGTTTGGAAAGATATCAGGATTAATCTTTTTTTTGAAATGCTCCATCCATCTCGATTGGATACCTTCTGTGCTTTGTATCTGAGAGCCATTTTTATCTAGCAGTGCACAAGAACTGAGGCTTTTCTTGCTTGTTAGCTCACGAACTCTCTTATACATGAAGTATGAATCGCCTCTCTTAAAATCAGACTCGCATTGTTCGCAATTGTCTTTAACGTAGGTGTAATGGGCTCTACAAGTGGCTTTTTCTACAACACATTTCAATTACTTATATCTGTCCTTGCTCTCTTTTACTGACTTGTCATTGTGTTTTCGTTTCTCAGCACATACTAAAATGATTTCATTGGTTATCCAAGGCTTTTTATCACCCTTTTTGGTTCCTAAGGCGGACATCGCTACTTTGCTGATGATCTTAGAGGAGTCTGTGACCAGTTTATCGATATCCTCTTTAGATAGAGTTACAGGAAAGAAGTTCCAATATTTGAGTAGACACTTCATCGGTGTAGGTCTGGCGGGTTTGAGGGTCTTTGAAAAGATGTATGTTTAAACGAGCGAGTCTCTTATTCAGCTTAGCGGAAGATTCCAGGTGTATCTTTAGTACAGCAACGACCAGGGACTGGTCGCTGTCGAAATCGTCACCTGCGAGAATGACAGTATCTAGCACAGATGATTTCCACCGCCTAGAGACGAGCACGTAATCAATAAGATTACGGGTTTTTCCATCCGGCGAAGTCCATGTCACGTTACGACGTTCTCTATGTTTGAAGAGAGTATTGGTAATGGCTAGATCACTGTCTCTGCAAAATTCAATGAGGCGTTCGCCCCTCTTGTTAAGTCTTCCAAGGCCTAATTTACCCATAAAATCTTCATTTCGAGCAAAATCGTTACCAACAATAGCATTGAAGTCGCCAATGACAACAATAAGGTCTTTTTTAGGAACTGCGTCAATTATGCTTTGCACTTGAAAGTAGAAATTGTCAGACTCTTCATCTGGTTCGCTGCAGTCAGGAGCGTAGACTTGTATGATCGTGATGTTGATCGGTGATCCTTTGATTCGTATCATAATCAACCGTTCTGACACAGGCGTTACGGAATCAGGGATGTTCGTGCCTTAGTCGACATCAAAAAGCCAACACCTTGGCGATGGACGCCATCGGTTCTCCCAGACACTATCAGACTAGTGTTGCCGATCCTTTCTTCACCGGTGCTAGGGAGATGTGCTTCTGAAAGTCCCACAATATCCCATTTATATCTGTTTAGTTCATTTAGGACAAGATCTATTTTGCCTTGTTTAGCAAGCGTCCTAACGTTCAGGGTTCCAACAGATAAAATCAATTTAGGAGAAAGCATAGCCTCCGGTTTTGGACTTTTCAACATTGTTAAAGGGAGATTCTGGGTCGTCAGTTCGTCGGTTGCCCCGGACGCGGTAACTTTGTCGGTTGCCCCGGACGCGGTAACTTCGTCGGTTGCCCTGGACGCGGTAACTTCGTCGGTTGCCCCGGACGCGGTAACTTCGTCGGTTGCCCTGGACACGGTAACTTTGTCAGTTGCCCCGGACGCGGTAGTATTGGTTCTCGTTCTTGATCGTTTGTACTTCATATTTTATAGGAAAGAAGGTTTCTTGGCTAATTTCAGGACGGCGGTAAGCTACTCCTCTCCATACCTAGCAGGGGCTGGTTATATCTACTACCGATAATTCACCCTTCTGGCGTCCTCCATCACATGCAATTTTCCCATTGCTAGGAGTAGGTTTGTTAATGGCGGGACGTATCCATACGCCGATGGGCCCTGCCCAGTGCACATCAGAGAGTCCTTCCACCTCCTTCGCCTGAACTTATGGCCCCCAGACGTGGGGGCTCCAGCTACATTTCAAGACCCCCCAGAGACAGGGTCCTCCCTTGGTCCGCACCTACCTACCGTGAGGTACCCGGCATATCTACAGGACGTTCCCCTATCTACCACCTGGGGACGCGCTGAGTGGCCTGGGAGAGGCCGAATCTCAAATCGATCAGAATTCTTGATCTAACTGAGATTACTCTGACATTAAAAACGCAATAGGGGTAGTCTTTCTGGCTGCAAAGGCAATGCGTATAGCTGCATTCTGTACGGAATTAAACTTTGCTAGGGTTGTGTCACTGCCTGAGAAAGAAATCACGGAAGCATATTCTATCTTAGACCTAATATATTTTATATAAAACTCCATCATAAAACTGGGTTTTTGTCCCCAGCTAACAGTTGTAAGCATCTTCATAAGATTCAGCCTTTTAACGCAAGCAGCCTTGGTCATTTCAATATGTGCTTTCCAATTCAAATTTTTCTCTATATTCACACCCAGGAACTTTGCTTCACTCACAAACTCAATCTGCTGGCCAACATTATTGGGGTAACTTTCATTTTCTTCCGAGTTATTAACATGGCTTTTGTTTTATGTGTTGAAAATTTGAGATCAATATCAGTCGCCCAGTTTTCAACTTAAGCTAATACTTCTGAAATAGCTTTGATTCCCTCTTCTAATGTCTTTGCCGTAACCCACAAAGTTTTATCATCAGCAAAAATTCCCGCATTTGAATCCCCTTCTCTAATATGGATATTACACTGCCCCACATTGTAAAAAACAGGTCCTAGGCTGACCCTTGGGGAACTCCACTTCTTCCTCTTACTAGGGCTGTTGACATTGTATTTCCTACTCTCACTGTAACTACTCGGTCTTCAAGATAATTTTTACTTAGCAGCAACATTCTACCTCTAATTCCAGCCTCAATTATTCCTGACAATATTTGTCTATGTACAATGTTATCAAACGCGCCCTTGACGTCAAGGAAAACTTCAATCATTACAAGTCCCTTCTGGAGAGCATATTAAGCATCCTGTTTAAAGCAAAGCAAATTTTCTATGATACTTTTGTTTTTCCTGAAGCCCCATTGTATATCTTTAAGGCCGCGCCTTTTTTTTACTTCATAGTTAAGTCTTTACTTAACAAGTCGTTCATATACTTCCGCTAAAACTGGGAGCAAAGTTATGAACCGCTGGTCTTCCAGTTTTGAATTGTCCTTTCCTGGTTTTGGTCTTAGAAGGCTCTATCCAGAATAGGCAAGCATTTAAACATAGCACCATAACGCGCTTCCGATTCGACTGCGCAAAAGATCCTTAACTCCCTTTATAGCGCGTCCAGAATTTCTGGAAAAATGGGACGGAAAACTACTTCCTCCCCGTTTTTCCTTTTTTTGGTCGGAAGAAGATTTTCTAGGGCCGAAACCCTAGAAATTCCTTAAAAAATCCTGAAGACCTGTAAAAATCCCTAAAAATCCCCAAATCCCTAAATGAAAAAGTTCACCCTTAAAAGACCTCAAAAATCCCCATTATAGGGGGAAATCCCTAGAATGGAAACACTGCTGCATACAAAGTTTTTATCGCTGAGACTAAGCTAATTATCTCCAAATGCAGACAAAGAGACCGGTCTTATTACTACTACTACTACGGTATTACTACTTTAGTACTCAGATCAATAACTTGAGTGTGGTCGGTGTAATAGAAAAGTACCTTATCTGTAATAGACAAGTACCTTATCTTCAATCAATATAATTTTTTTTTTTTAATTTGCAACTTTCACCATCATAACCAGTAACTAACTCTCAAAGCTTGAAAATTTTCGAATCCTTTTCATTTTAAGCTTTAGATTTAGCTTCCTCTCTACTAAGGGTTTGCTTACCAATTTTAGTATAATGCATATTCAGATGGCCAAAATCAGCTTCATCTGTCCTCCTTGGATATATGACGACGAAAAATACACCTTGTGTTTTAACTTCAAGACGATTTCACTTCGGCGACAAAAAGATGTCGAAGTTCCTTTGTGCAGTATTGTGCAGTATTTCACATTTTCTTTGACATTTTATATTGGGCATTTGAAATCTATTGATATTTTGGTATTTTGAGAGTCAACTGTCACTGTTTTGACATTTTGATAATTGGATTGGAAATAGTACTTGCTATTTTGATTTGTTGTTGCTGCTGTTTTTGTAGTTCCTCGGATTATCTCTTCAGTTATTTTTCAATATTTACACGCCCATGCTAACTTTGAGCTATGGTAGTGAAGAGACACATTCTGTTCTATAACTATAATTATTTAAAAAAAAACTTTTTCAATAAAATAAGTTTTTTAAAAGAAGTTAAGAACTCCATTAAACCAAAATGAACGAAAATAGAATCAAATAATCTAACTATCATGAATCAGTATCAATAAATAAATGAAACCCAAAACAAACAGAAATTATAATAAATAAGAGTAAAACTCAAAACGTGCAGAAATTAACATGAGTATGGTTATGAACCCCAAGCTTTCTAAAAGCCAGAATATAAGTTGTACTGTACAGAAAAAAATTCAAATGAATTTACTGAGGAAAATCTGCATTGTCAGTTTAATATACATAAGTTGATATTTATTCCTTAAAATCTTAATTGATTTTTGATTTCTTAAAGTTAGAAAAGTTAAAAAATTTAAAAGGTTTTTTTAATGTTTAAATGTGAAAGACATTAAAAAATTTGTACAGTTTATGCTTTGTATATATTATAGTAAAACAAAAAAATAGTATTAATACCTTAACGTACTTCTCTTGTTTGGAATAACAGAAGAAAGTGCGGTAGTATCATTTCTTTAATCTTTTCTAAATCAAAGTACTGATAATAAAAATTACCTTACTAGAATACTGTATAAACTCGATCCAGAAACTTTATAAAGCTTCTCAAACGTGATTTTCGCCATCTACTAAAAGAAGCTAAATAAAAAGGTCATTGGCTCAAACAAACTTCAGAAGAAACAGAAGAATTTCTCTTAGCCAATCATAGAGCGCGAGCACAAATATAACATATTTTTAATACGAACTAAAACTACTAATAACAAGAGTACAACATTTTTCTTTGCTAGGCTCAGTGGCATCACATGTTTATGGGCTATCAAAACAAGTATTTCGATAGGCCAATTGATGAAAAATAGGATATACCTTTGATAATAAAAACTGGTTTTCACTAACGCTATAATAATGTGCCATGATTAGTCCATTGTTACGCCTGGAGATTTTTAACAGTTTAATAGAGTGGCTCATCACCTATAATGAGCTATAAGGGTCTGAGCCCGCCCCCCTCTAGACAGAGTTTTTGTTTTTACTCGTTCTATTTTAAAATTTCCTAGGCCTAAATATATATATAAGAAAAACTTCTTTAGCTTATGTTATTGGTTTTTGTCATGAATATATTAATAATAGTTTGTTAATGCGTAAGTAATTACTGACAATAGTAGTTGTGGTAAATACTGATTAAACAGTAATATATAATTTTCTCTGGGCGTCTCCGTAGTTTTCTGTGAAATTTTTAGGATCATAAGTTATATTGAGAGGGTGAAGGGTGTTAGTGGGTCTCTAAATAGGCTAAAAAGAGACTATTTTGTCCCTGTTCTTTTTAAGCCGTACAGTAGTAACTTCTTGTGCCAAGAGGAGCCTATTGTGCGAAAAAATTGCCTGGGGTACAGGTCTCCCAAAAATGGGACCAAAAAAGGGCTAAAACCATTTCTTATCATCTGCTCGAAACTTATATCCTGAAGTTCTCGGGCTAAGAGGGCTAAAGTGCAGAAGAAGAATTGAAAAAAGAAGATCGTCTCCTCAAAAACTGGAGCCCACCGAAGGGGCATATAAGGACGGTTTTTTTTCAAGCGGCTTGGAACTTACACCGGTAAATTCCTGGATCAAGAAAACCCTTTTGTACGAGAAGATTCTGGTTAAGGGGTTAGGGCCCCCTAAAAATGGTACTCCAAAAATTCCAAATTTATGTTTAATAATCAGCTTGAACCTTATATCCTGAAGTCCTAATACCACAGGAAAATCTTTGGAAAATTTGGCTTCTTTGAAATTGTGGCACGAAAAAAAAAATCTTTTTCAGCTCGGGCATGGGTCTACCAAATATCATATCCAAAAATAATCAAAAAAATATTTTTTTTATTGGCTATTAACTTTTAAGAATCATCGCCTGGGTCAAGAGAAATACACGTCTCGTTTAGAGAGTGAAGGGTGAAAGGCGGCCCGAAAACGGACCAGAAGAATTTTTTTCCCTGGTCGATTTAAAATTTACGACCATAAGTCTTAGATCAAGAGAATCCTAACAATACGAAAATTAGTTTTGGGAGACCGGCCCTAATTCCCAAAAAAGGGTCCGAAAAACGTTCGGATACAATTTTGTCTGATCGGCACAAAAATTCAACTCTTAAGTTCTCTGCTAAGTGGGCGTCAATGTGGAACCGAAAATAAAAATAAAAATATTGGTTTACCCCGAAAACGGACCCGACTAAGGGTCGATTTTTTTTTCTGAAAGGCTTGAAACTTATTTTCTTTAAATGCTGGACCAAGGGGAGCCAAATAGATGGTGATAAATTAAAAACAAAATCATTGACTTGCCAGAGAATGGGGCCAAGAAAAAGAAAAAAAAATTCTGGACGGCTTTTAAACCGTTAATGTGTAGGTCAATAAGAATGTAAAATTCCATTGACCAATTTGGGGCAAGAATTGCCCAAAAATGGGGCTTCAAGACAGCCCAGATTTTTCCAGATCAGCTTGAGACTTATATCCTTAAGTTCTTAGACCAAATGAGCCCCTTTGTACAAAAAAAATATCAAAATAAAGTTTAATCCCTCCCCCCCTCAAACAGGGCACCAATAAGGGCCAAAACATTTTTTAGTCGGAGCCATAGAAACCCCTTACAAAAAAGAGGCGAAACTTAGGAGACCTTCGCATACCGAAACATAGCCTGTAGATATTTTATGGTCGAAATCTGCAAAAATTTGTTCAAAAAGGTCGGTGTAAGAGCACGGGGTATTTCAAACATGCTGTAAACGTGTTCAAAGTTTTGAATTTCATAGTTTTTTTTTGTTTTTGTTTTTTTTTTTGTTGGGAGTTTCTGTTTTATTTAAGTGTTAGTTCATTAACTTCGAATAGTTATTTTATTAGTCTATTTTGCAAAAGCATAAATGACTGCTCCATTCAAAACAAGTTAAGTAAGAAACTTGGCGTTTCTTCTGACCTCAAGCTTTTAGATCTCTAGTATTTGCATAAAGCAGCTTACAGATGATCAATTGTTGAACAGGTTATCGTTGAAGTAGTTTTGCGAAATGTGTAACTTTGAATCGAAATGTGCAAATAATATATCATAATTAATAACATGTGCTTGGTACTATATTAAAAGTGGAGAGGCTATCCTTTGATATATCTTTTGATTTAAGTATCTTTTTGTTTAATTATTGGCTCTTTTAGTTATTTAACTCCATTACACTGCAGGGAAAGGAATTGTAACTTCTGAAACTAAAACAGGGGAATAATTAACATTTTTAATAATAACAAATATGTGTGGTAATATATAAAAAAGATTGGAGCACTGATACAATGGAACGTCTAGACTTAAATTTAATAATTTGACTAATTTCTCTTTTTCTGCATTAGTGCAGTTATTTAGCTAATAATTTCAAAATTTCACTTTTATATAAAATAATAATCAAAATGAAATTTCGCACTTTAAGTTGCAAACGAATAACCAAGCTTGGATTTATTTTTATATTAGCTTCTATTGGTCATTTCTTTTATCCTAAAATAGAAAATATGGGTTGTCCAAGCTTTGAGAGTATGATTATAAACAAAATAAAAATGGACGACAAATGCTTCATTAATTATGTAGCCCAAAACTTAGTGGATCACCCAATGTCAGGACCACATTACAGTGAACTTGACGGGAAAATAGAAATAGATCCGATGAACAGTTTCATGAACGAATTTACATCCCCTTGGATTGAAGCTTTATTGATACTGGAAATGATGTTTCCACGGGTAGGTTACTGAAGTTACGTCATTTATTCAAATTAGTGCTAAGCTCTAGGTCACTCTCTTTCAGAAATCATGTAAACGAGATGGTTTACGTCGAACGTGGCAAAAGCCTGCCAGGAGTGGCGCAAATTGCGAATTTTTTGGGTTTTAAATAGGTGTGTGTGGGGGGGGGGGGTAGAAGTATGCAGGGAGTGGAGGAGCGATGTGAACCTTAAAGATGCCCATTCGGCGAAGGAGAGTACGTGACCTCAAACAATGTTAATAATGGTACCAAACGTAGAGCCATCATAGATATGGTTAGTAAAACAGTTTTGGTAACAAACTAAAAGTAAGGAGCAGTTTGAATCAATAGCAACTCTGTAAAAAATCTGTAAAACAAGAAATGGAATTTTTGAGAACAATACACATTAAAAGCATTGACTTTTTATGGAGATTAATTGAAAAAAAAACTTGTTCCCCATAATAAGTTTTTCAAAAAAAAGTAAAGAACTCCATTAAACCAGAAATGAACGAAAATAGAATCAAATTATCTGCCAGGCATACAACTACCACAAATCAGTATCAATAAATAAATGAAACCCAAAACAAACAAAAATTAAAATAAATAGGAGAGTCAAACTCAAAACGAGCAGAAACTAATACGAGTAGGGTTCTAAACCCCATGCTTTCTAAAAGCCAGAATATAATTTGTACTTTAATGAAAAAAAATAAAATTAATTTAATGAAAAAAAGTGCATTGTCAGTTTAATATACATATGCTGATATTTATTCCTAAAATCTTAAATTAATTTTTGATTTCTTAAAGTTATAAAAGTGAAAACATTTAAAAGAATATTTTTCAGTAAAGAACAAGTTATATTCTGGCCTTTAGAAAGCATGAATTTGCCCTCTGATCACTTTCGAGTAGTAAAAAAGGCACTAGTCCTCTAAATTTCTAATCGAATGAGTCCTTTTTGTAGCTTCTACCGCAAAAATTTCTATAAAAACCGTATATACCCCGAGGGCATAACTTAGGACCCTTTTCCTGAGGGCTATGGGGGAGGGTTGTCATCCTCAAAGAAATAATTTCCAGACCTTTCAACTACGTTGAACAATACGACCATATCAAATTGTTGATCAGAAATTTTTGGGGATATGATGGGCATGTGGCGGGGGTGATTCTCCCTCCGATTACTTTCGACTATTAAAAAGGACATTAGCCCTCTCTATTTCCAATCCAATGACCCCCACAATGAATTTCACAATGAATTTGTGAAGTTTTATTCGACAATGCTTTCTATAAAAAAAAATATTTAATGCCACTAGGGCATAACTTACAATCTTAGCCTGAGGGCTGTAGGGCGGGGGTTTCATGCTCAAAAATATAATTTCCGGACCCTTCAACTATGTTCAACAATATGGCTATATCAAAATTCTGATCGGAAGTGTTTGGGAAAATGATGGGCGTGGGGAGGGGCATTCAACCTCCGATTACTTTTTACTATTAATAAGGACACTAGCCATCCCAATTCAATGGGCCTTTTTTGAATTTTCTACTACAACGTGTTCTATAAATACCTTATATGCCCCCAGGGCATAACATAGGCCTACAACCTTAGCCCTGATGGCTGTGGAAGAGGGGGGAGGTTCATACTCTAAAATATAATTGCCGGACCAACTACGTTCAACAAAATGGCTATATCAAAATGTTGATCGGAAGTGTTTTTGGAAATGATGGGCGTGGAGGGGGGCATTCGCCCTCCAATCGCTTTTGACTATTAACAAAGGCACTAGCCCTCTCAGTTCCCAATCGAATTAGCCCTTTTTGAAGTTTTTACGACAAAGATTTTAATAAAAACCGCATGTGCCCCGAGGGCATAACTTACAACCTTTGCCCTGGGGGCTTTGCGGGGTTTGTTATCATCAAAGACATAATTTCTGGACCTTTGAACAAAGTTGAACAAAATGGCTATCTCAAAATTTCGATTGAATATATTCGGGAAAATAGTGGCGTGAGAGGGGGTTAGTTGCCCTTCAATCACTTTCGACTATTAAAAACGGCACTAGCCCTTTTAATCTCCAATCGAATGAGCCTTTTTTGAAGTTTCTACGACGACACTTCCTATAAAAAAAACTTCAATGGCCCCTGCACATAACTTACAACCCCTGCCCTGAGGGTTGTCGGGGGGGGGGGAGGGGGGTTTTCATCCTCAAAGACCTAATTTCAAGAACTTTAAACTACGTTGACCAAAATCGTTATCTCAAAATTTTGATCGGATATATTTGGGGAAATGGTGGGCGTGAGAGGGGGTTTTGTTGCCCTTCAGTCACTTTCAACTATTAAAAAAAGCATAATCCTTACCCTGAGGGCTGCGGGGGGGTTGTCATCCATTTAAACCTAATTTCTTTAACTCTCAACTACGTTGAAAAAATGGCTATCTCAAAATTTTGATTGGATGTGTTTGAGGAAATAGTGGGCATTAGATTGGGGTTAGTTGCCCTCCAATCACTTTCTACTATCAACTAAAAAAAAAAACTCTCCGAAAAATAAGTTTTTCCAAGAAAAGTAAAGGCCATTTTAAACTTAAGCTCAGCAGATACAAACACCTGTTAAAATTTAAACTCAAAACGACCAGAAATTACTATTAGAGAATAAATGAAGCCCAAAACGAACAGAAATTAAATATACAATCATTGCAAATAACATACAACAAGTAATAATATAAATGAATAAATAGATTTAAAAGCGAGTAATTTTTAGATTGGATATGAAAATCAAGCTTAAAGCGAAAAAACACAATTTGCAATTGAAGTATAAATGAAACTTAAAACGAACAGAAATTAAATAAACAATCAATGCAAAAAAATATACGATACATATTAATGTAAATTAATAAATAATTCTTAAAACAAGTGAAATTTAAATTGAATATGCAAATCAAGCTTGAAAAGATAAAAAATCACTACGAACAAGAGTTTGGGTATCGCCTCCTTCTCTCACGGTGAAAGTATAAAACTTACTGCGTCATTGGTGCTTTACTGAAAACCAATTTCATTACAAATATTTTCTTTTGTACTTAATATTAAAAATAAACATTAAAGTTATAGTAAAATTTTGAACTGATGAGTTTTCAGCAATTAATATTATTATACATCAAATATTCACTTTAATTTATTAGCTCTTTTTAAAGTTGCTCAAGACAAATATAGTTTCACTACAAACAAGAGGTTGGATACTGCCTCATTCCTTAACTGTAAATAAAAACCAAAAGCCTACTGCGTCATTGGCGCTTAGCTGAAAACGAATTATATTACAGATATTTTCTTTTTCCAGTTCTTACGGTATTGAAAATAAAAATACAATTACAGTGAAATAAATTGTTGAAATGACGAATAATTTGATTAATTTCAACAATTAATATCATTATACATCAAATATTCAATTTGATGTTGTTTATACTTTCCAAGACTGTTCAAGACGCATATAGTTTTCAATTTATATTATTACTTTAGTAGAGAGGGGTCTTATACTCGTGTCCCTCACCCCTGCTGCCACCTACAACTTTTTTAACACCATATATTGACACGAGAACCACGTGGTTTATGGTTTTCTCAGTGAGAATGAAAACAGGAATTCTCACTTGAAAAACCATGAATTTTGTCGCATTTATGGTTGTTTTCATGGATGGATATGTGTGTTGTTCGATTTATTTGATGTTTTTCTCGGATGTCAACATCAAATTATGGATGTTTAATTGTTTTTGTCAGTGAGAATTTGAAAAAACAGGAATTTTCTCACATTTATGTATGTTTTCATGGATGTTTAATGGTTTTTGTCAGTGAGAATTTGAAAAACAGGAACTTTGTCACATTTATGGATGTCAACAGCAATTCATGTCTGTTTTATGGTTTTCTCACTGAGAATGAAAAAACAGGAATTTTCTCACTTGATAAAACATGAATTTTGTCACATTTATGTATGTTTTTATGGTTTTTGTCAGTGAGAATTTGAAAAAACAGGAATTTTCTCACATTTTTGTATGTTTTTATGGTTTTTGTCAGTGAGAATTTGAAAAACAGGAACTTTCTCACTTGGAAAACCATAAACCACGTGGTCCTGTCACGAGTAGCACCTGTGAACTTGATTTACATAATCGCTAGGGGAAATTATTGATTCACGAAGAGGGAATTAGGAAACATTAAGGCTTCATCTTAGGTCTAGGAAGGGGATTAGAAACAACATGGCTTCATTGTTGTTTGGCTTAACCTGAGAAATAGCAACTGTGAACTTGATTTACATAATCGCTAGGGGAAATTATTGATTCACGAAGGGGAGAATTAAGAAACATTAAGGCTTCTTTAATCTTAGGTCTGTGGGATAAACGTTCATTAGGTCAGAGAGAAAAATTAATATTCTATTTTCAAATAGTGCTTCATTGATCTTTAGTGTCAGGAATTATAATTGACATCACTTGTTATCTTGGAATTATGCGGGAGTCTAAAGATATAGAAATTATATTTTTAAATACGGCTTCACGGAGATTTAAGTAGGAGAGGTAAATTGATATTCTAACGAAACCCTAATAGTTTAGCTAGGAAAATTTATGAGATGAAGAGATTAACGTAGGAAAGGGTTTCCTAGAAATTTGAAATGCGTTAGCGCACAGATGCCATACAAAAGGAACACGCTGAAATTACGTTTAGGGATTATTTGGGCGAAACGGTTTTATCCATTTTATGGGATTATTTCGGCGAAACCGTTAGAGACATTTTGAAAGAAGATTTTAGAAAGGGTTTTAGAAGAGGTTTTGAGTGTGGTCGTTATAATACACAAGTTCCATTTGAACAGTGTTGTGAGGTCCTCTACCCCAACCCCAAAGGACTCCGATCCCCCACCACAACCCCGAAGGAAGCCCCCGGTACTCAAAGGCCCCCCAAGCTCCCATAGAGCCCCAACCCCCAAACGCCCTCCTCAGACCCTCAAAGACCCTCCTCTGGTCCCCAAAGGGCCCCCGACCCCCAAAGGGTACCCCGGACCCCAAAGGGCACCCCGGACCACAAAGGGCACCCCGGACCCCAAAGGCCCTCCCCCGGTCCTCAAAGGCCTCCCCTGGCCCCAAAGGGCCCTCCTCCTCTCCTCCTCCCCTCCTCCCCTCCTCCTCCTCCTCCTCCCTCCTCCTCCTCCTCCTCCTCCTCCCTCCTCCTCCTCCTCCTCCCCTCCTCCTCCTCCTCCTCCTCCTCCCACCTCCCTCTCCTCCTCCTCCCTCCTCCTCCCCTCCCCCTCCCCCTCCATCCTCCCCATTTTTTATACTTTTTGTGCATTGAGACACAGAAGGGACATCCTCCCCAAGGGTCCCCAAACACCCTCCCCTGGCCCCCCCAAAGAGTTCCCTCTCCATTTTTTTTAATACTTTTTTATGGCTTGATTATATCTTTTCTGAACAAGTTCCATTCATAATGTCATTCTTAAACCCATTTTCCAACCTCAAAGAGTCTCTCCCAATTTGTAAATACTTTCTTGAATTTTTTAACATGGTATTTTTTTAACTTTTTTACGTATCTTAAAATGACATGAAATATGGTTACGGCTCTACCAATCATACTCTGCGCTGGTTCATGGACACGACTTGGCTTTCCCACTGGTACTCTATGGCAGGTTATCGACACTACCTAGTTTATTGCATGCATTAAATCAGTATTTTTTACGCAGTGGAAGGATAAACACACAATTCATATCTGTAAAAAGTGAGGATGAATTATTTGACGAACGTATGTGCACATGAAAAAATCATTGTCGTATTGAATGCTGACAAGCAGAAATACCTGAACTATGAAACGAGTGTAAGCGGTAACACTATTGGAAATGTATGCATGCGTTGTCATGACAGCGAGAAGTTAGATTTCGTTGGAGTCCCCAAGAATTTCAATCGTGTAAACGGTGGATATTCAAGAGTATCATTACCAGAGAAATTAGTGCTCAAAGAGAATGCAAACTTAAAAATAATTGTCGATGATCGGGGACAACTCCTTGCTACGGCTTCTGGTAACACATTACCTGTTGATAAATCCTATCATCCTCTTTCTGGTATTAGTATTTTAAAGAGAACAAGAAGAAGACAAGCATACTCTGCACCAACATCATAAATCATATCTTGTCAATGTGTCAAAACTGCCATCTATGTAAAAATAATGTGACAATAGACAGTGAAATCGCAGGCAGAATAAAAAGAACATTAGAAGACAATATCATCAATGAATATAAAGATGAATTGACGGAGAGTGAAGCGCAAGTGTACTAATAATGTGTAATAATGTATTTAACGTATTTTTATATTAATATTCTACATGTCATCATTTCATTAAAAATATTTTATGCATTATTTTGTTAAGTGTTCATTATTTTTAGGGTTTGGCAGAAAGTTAACGTTCAGAATATCTATTAAAAAGGTCAGAGATGAAAGAAAAAGAATTTTTAGAGATAGAGATGCTACTAGCAGACTCAATTTTTCACGGAAGATAAAAAGTTCAAGTTCTCGTCGGAATTTTATCAAAGAACACAATTCATTTCTAATTTCTACAGAGAAAATAAAAATCTTCCACTTCAGTTCTTTATTTCACAAAGACATAAAGAAATTTAAAGTTCAATTTAAATTTTTCGGTGGAAGATAGAAAAAGTAATACCATACTTGTGAATATTTTCATGGAAGATAAAAGTTCTAGTTCAATTTAAAATTTTTCAACGAAGTGAAGAAAAATTCAAGTTCTCTTCTGAATTTTACCAAAGAACACACTTCAATTTTAATTTCGAAAGTGAAAAAAAAAATCTTCCACTTCATTTCTTTATTTCACAAAGACTTAAATAAATTTAAAGTTCATTTCTAATTTTTCTGTGTCAGATAGGAAAAGTTATAATATGATTTTGATTATTTTCTATGAAGGTAAAAAGTTCTAGTTCATTTTTAAATTTTTCAACGAAGTGAAGAAAAGTTCAAGTTCTCTTCGGAATTTTACCAAAGAACACACTTTAAGCATAAGTTCTCCAGAGAAATCTAAAATCTTCCACTTCAGTTCTTTATTTCACAAAGAGATAAAGAAATTTAAAAGTACAATTCTAATTTTTAGGTTGGAAGATAGAAAAAGTAATACCATACTTATGAATATTTTCATGGAAGATAAAAGTTCTAATTCAATTTAAAATTTTTCAACAAAGTGAAGAAAAATTCCAGTTCTCTTCTGAATTTTACCAAAGAACGCACTTCAATTCTAATTTCGACAGAGAAAACAAAATCTTCCACTTCAGTTCTTTATTTCACAAAGACATAAAGAAATTTAAAGTTCTATTCTAATTTTTCGGTGGTAGATAGAAAAGCAATACTCTACTTGTGAATATTTTCACGGAAGATAAAAGTTCTAGTTCAATTTAAAATTTTTCAACGAAGTCAAGGAAAGTTCAAGTTCTCTTCGGAATTTTACCAAAGAACACGCTACAATTCTAATTTCTCCAGAGAAAACAAAATCTTTCACTTCAGTTCTTTATTTCACAAAGACATAAAGAAATTTAAAGTTCTATTCTAATTTTTCGGTTGGAAGATAGAAAAGTAATACCATACTTGTGAATATTTTCATGGAAGATAAAAGTTCTAATTCAATTTAAAATTTTCAACAAAGTGAAGAAAAATTCCAGTTCTCTCTGAATTTTACCAATGAATGCACTTCAATTCTAATTTCGACAGTGAAAACAAAATCTTCCACTTCAGTTCTTTATTTCACAAAGACATAAAGAAATTTAAAGTTCTATTCTAATTTTTCGGTGGTAGATAGGAAAGCAATACCGTACTTGTGAATATTTTCACGGAAGATAAAAGTTCTAGTTCATTTTAAAATTTTTCAACGAAGTCAAGGAAAGTTCAAGTTTTCTCGGAATTTTACCAAAGAACACGCTACAATTCTAATTTCTCCAGAGAAAACAAAAATCTTTCACTTCAGTTCTTTATTTCACAAAGACATAAAGAAATTTAAAGTTCTATTCTAATTTTTCGGTTGGAAGATAGAAAAGTAATACCATACTTGTGAATATTTTCATGGAAGATAAAAAGTTCTAGTTCAATTTAAAATTTTCTCAACGAAGTCAAGGAAAATTCAAGTTCTCTTCTGAATTTTACCAAAGAACAAACTTCAATTCTAATTTCGCCAGAGAAAACAAAAATCTTCCACTTGAGTTGTTTATTTCACAAAGACATAAAGAAATTTAAAGTTCAATTCTAAATTTTTTTCGATGGAAGATAGAAAAGCAATACCATACTTATGATTATTTTCACGGAAAATAAAAAGTTCTAGTTTAATTTAAAATTTTTCAACGAAGTGAAGAAAAGTTCAAGTTCTCTTCTGAACTTTACCAAAGAACACGCTTCAATTCTAATTTCCAGAGAAAACATAAATCTTCCACGCCATTTTTAAGTTCACCAAGACATGAAAAATTTAAAGTTCAATTCTAATTTTTCGGTGACAGATAGGAAAAGTTATACTATGATTTTGATTATTTTCTATGAAGGTAAAAGTTCTAGTTCATTTTTAATTTTTCAACGAAGTGAAGAAAAGTTCAAGTTTTCTCTGAATTTTACCAAAGAACACACTTTAATTCTAATTTCTCCAGAGAAAACAAAATCTTCCGCTTCAGTTGTTTATTTCACAAAGACATAAAGAAATTTAAAGTTCAATTCTAAATTTTTCGGTGGTAGATAGGAAAAGCAATACCGTACTTGTGAAATATTTTCACGGAAGATAAAAGTTCTAGTTCAATTTAAAATTTTCTCAACGAAGTCAAGAAAAGTTCAAGTTTTTCTTCTGAATTTTACGAAATAACACGCTACAATTCTAATTTCTCCAGAGAAAACAAAAATCTTCCACTTCAGTTCTTTATTTCACAAAGACATAAAGAAATTTAAAGCTCAATTTAATTTTTCGGTGGTAGATAGAAAAGCAATACCATACTTGTGAATATTTTCATGGAAGATAAAAGTTCTAATTCAATTTAAAATTTTTCAACGAAGTCAAGGAAAGTTCAAGTTTCTTCGGAATTTTACCAAAGAACACACTACAATTCTAATTTCTCCAGAGAAAACAAAAATCTTCCACTTCAGTTCTTTATTTCACAAAGACATAAAGAAATTTAAAGTTCAATTCTAATTTTTCGGTTGGAAGATAGAAAAGTAATACCATACTTGTGAATATTTTCACGGAAAATAAAAGTTCTAGTTTAATTTAAAATTTCTCAACAAAGTGAAGAAAAATTCAAGTTCTTCTCTGAATTTTACCAAAGAACGCATTTCAATTCTAATTTCGACAGAGAAAACATAAATCTTCCACGTCATTTTTAAGTTCACCAAGAGATAAAGAAATTTAAAGTTCAATTTAATTTTTCGGTGGCAGATAGGAAAAGTTATACTATGATTTTGATTATTTTCTATGAAGGTAAAAGTTCTAGTTCATTTTTTAATTTTTCAACGAAGTGAAGAAAAGTTCAAGTTCTCTCGGAATTTTACCAAAGAACACACTTTAATTCTAATTTCTCCAGAGAAAACAAAATCTTCCGTTTCAGTTGTTTATTTCACAAAGACATAAAGAAATTTAAAGTTCAATTCTAAATTTTTCAGTGGTAGATAGGAAAAGCAATACCGTACTTGTGAAATATTTTCACGGAAGATAAAGTTCTAGTTCAATTTAAAATTTTTCAATGAAGTCAAGGAAAGTTCAAGTTTTCTACTGAATTTTACTAAAGAACATCAATACAACTCTAATTTCTCCAGAGAAAATAAAAATCTTCCACATAAGTTCTTTATTTCACAATGACATAAAGAAATTTAAAGTTCAATTCTAAATTTTTCGGTGGCAGATAGAAAAGTAATACCACACTTGTGAATATTTTCCCGGAAGATAAAAGTTCTAGTTCAATTTAAAATTTTTCAACGAAGTGAAGAAAAATTCAAGTTCTCTTCTGAATTTTACCAAAGAACACAATTCAATTCTAATTTCGCCAGAGAAAATAAAAATCTTCCAATTCAGTTCTTTATTTCACAAAGACATAAAGAAATTTAAAGTTCAATTCTAAATTTTTGGTGGAAGATAGAAAAGTAATACCATACTTGTGAATATTTTCCTGGAAGATAAAAAGTTATAGTTCAATTTAAAATTTTTCAACGAAGTGAAGAAAGTTCAAGTTCTCCTCTGAACTCTACCAAAGAACACACTTCAATTCTAATTTCTCCAGAGAAAACAAAATCTTCCACTTCAGTTCTTTATTTCATAAAGGCATAAAGAAATTTAAAGTTCAATTCTAAATTTTTCGGTGAGAGATAGAAAAATTAATACCATACTCGTGAATATTTTCACAGAAGATAAATACCATACAGGTGAATATTTTCCTGGAAGATAAAAGTTCTAGTTCAATTTTAAATTTGCTCAACGAAGTCAAGGAAAGTTCAAGTTCTCTACTGAATTTTACCAAAGAACACGCTTCAATTCTAATTTCCCAGAGAAAACAAAATCTTCCACTTCAGTTCTTTATTTCACAAAGACATAAAGAAATTTAAAGTTCAATTCTAATTTTTCGGTGGAAGATAGAAAAGTAATACCATACTTGCGAATATTTTCACAGAAGATAAATACCATACATGTAAATATTTTCCGGAAGATAAAGTTCTAGTTCAATTTTAAATTTTCACAACGAAGTGAAGAAAAGCTCAAGTTCTTCTTCTGAATTTTCTTAAAGAAGTGAAAAAGTTTGCCCAATTCTGAATTTTACCAATGAAAATGAAAAGCTCCCACTTCAGTTCTTAATTTCTCAAACTAGGTTAAGTTAGGTTAGGTTAGCCCACGTACGCGTCACTTAGGTTAGCTTAGGTTAGGTGAGACAGGCAAAAGTTAGGTGTATGATTAGGTTAGGTTAGGTTAGCTTCAGGCTTAGGTTAGGTTAGGTTAAGTTAGGTTAGGCTAGGCTAGCCTACGTACGCGCGCGTACGTAGGCTAACCTAGCCTAACCTAACTTAACCTAACCTAACTTAATCTAACCTAAGCTAACTTAATCTAACCTAACCTAACTTAATCATACACCTAACTTTTTGCCTGTCTCTCACCTAACCTAAGCTAACCTAAGTGACGCGTACGTGGTCTAACCTAACCTAACTTAACCTAGTTTGAGAAATTAAGAACTGAAGTGGGAGCTTTTTCATTTTCATTGGTAAAATTCAGAATTGGGCAAACTTTTTTCACTTCTGTAAGAAAATTCAGAAGAGAACTTGAGTTTTTCTTCACTTCGTTGTGAAAATTTAAAATTGAACAAGAACTTTTTATCTTCCGGGAAAATATTTACATGTATGGTATTTATCTTCTGTGAAAATATTCGCAAGTATGGTATTACTTTTTCTATCTTCCATCGAAAAATTAGAATTGAACTTTAAATTTCTTTATGTCTTTGTGAAATAAAGAACTGAAGTGGAAGATTTTTTTTTTATCTGGGGAAATTAGAATTGAATCGTGTTCTTTGGTAAAATTAAGTAGAGAACTTGAACTTTCCTTGACTTCGTTGAGAAAATTTAAAATTGAACTAGAACTTTTTATCTTCCGGGGAAATATTCTCCTGTATGGTATTTATCTTCTTTGAAAATATTCACGAGTATGATATTAATTTTCCTATCTCTCACCGACAAATTTAGAATAGAACTTTAAATTTCTTTATGCCTTTGTGAAGTAAAGAACTGAAATGGAAGATTTTGTTTTCTCTGGAGAAATTAGAATTGAAGTGTGTTCTTTGGTAGAGTTCAGAGGAGAACTTGAACTTTTCTTCACTTCGTTGAGAAAATTTTAAATTGAACTATAACTTTTTATCTTCCGGGAAAATATTCACAAGTATGGTATTACTTTTTCTATCTTCCACCGAAAAATTTAGAATTGAACTTTAAATTTCTTTATGTCTTTGTGAAATAAAGAACTGAATTGGAAGATTTTTATTTTCTCTGACGAAATTAGAATTGAATTGTGTTCTTTGATAAAATTCAGAAGAGAACTTGAATTTTTCTTCACTTCGTTGAGAAAATTTTAAATTGAACTAGAACTTTTTATCTTCTGGGAAAATATTCACAAGTGTGGTATTACTTTTTCTATCTGCCACAGAAAAATTTAGAATTGAACTTTAAATTTCTTTATGTCATTGTGAAATAAAGAACTTATATGGAAGATTTTTATTTTCTCTGGAGAAAATAGAGTTGTATTGTGTTCTTTGGTAAAATTCAGTAGAAAACTTGAACTTTCCATGACTTCATTGAGAAAATTTTAAATTGAACTAGAACTTTTTATCGTCCGTGAAAATATTTCACAAGTACGGTATTGCTTTTCCTATCTACCACTGAAAATTTTAGAATTGAACTTTAAATTTCTTTATGTCTTTGTGAAATAAACAACTGAAGCGGAAGATTTTTGTTTTCTCTGGAGAAATTAGAATTAAAGTGTGTTCTTTGGTAAAATTACGAAGAGAACTTGAACTTTTCTTCACTTCGTTGAGAAAATTAAAAAATGAACTAGAACTTTTTACCTTCATAGAAAATAATCAAAATCATAGTATAACTTTTCCTATCTGCCACCTAAAAATTAGAATTGAACTTTAAATTTATTTATCTCTTGGTGAACTTAAAAATGACGTGGAAGATTTATGTTTTCTCTGTCGAAATTAGAATTGAAATGCGTTCTTTGATAAAATTCAGAAGAGAACTTGAATTTTCCTTCACTTCGTTGAGAAAATTTTAAATTAAACTAAAACTTTTTATTTTCCGTGAAAATATTCACAAGTATGGTATTGCTTTTTCTATCTTCCAACCGAAAAATTAGAATTTAACTTTAAATTTCTTTATGTCTTTGTGAAATAAAGAACTGAAGTTGAAGATTTTTGTTTTCTCTGGAGAAATTAGAATTGTAGTGTGTTCTTTGGTAAAATTCCGAAGAGAACTTGAACTTTCCTTGACTTCGTTGAGAAAATTTTAAATTGAATTAGAACTTTTTATCTTCCATGAAAATATTCACAAGTATGGTATTGCTTTTCCTATCTACCACCGAAAAATTAGAATTGAGCTTTAAATTTCTTTATGTCTTTGTGAAATAAAGAACTGAAGTTGAAGATTTTTGTTTTCTCTGGAGAAATTAGAATTTTAGCGTGTTATTTCGTAAAATTCAGAAGAGAAAACTTGAAATTTTATTGACTTAGTTGAGAAAATTTTAAATTGAACTAGAACTTTTTATATTCCGTGAAAATATTTCACAAGTAAGGTATTGATTTTCCTATCTACCACCGAAAAATTTAGAATTGAACTTTAAATTTCTTTATGTCTTTGTGAAATAAACGACTGAAGCGGAAGATTTTTGTTTTCTCTGGAGAAATTAGAATTAAAGTGTGTTCTTTGGTAAAATTCAGAAGAGAACTTGAACTTTTCTTCACTTCGTTGAGAAAATTAAAAATGAACTAGAACTTTTTACCTTCATAGAAAATAGTCAAAATCATAGTATAACTTTTCCTATCTGTCATCGAAAAATTAGAATTGAACTTTAAATTTTTCATGTCTTGGTGAACTTAAAAATGACGTGGAAGATTTATTTTATCTCTGGGGGAAATTAGAGTTGAAGAGTGTTCTTTGGTAAAATTCAGAAGAGAACTTGAACTTTTCTTCACTTCGTTGAGAAAATTTTAAATTAAACTAAAACTTTCTATTTTCCGTGAAAATAATCATAAGTATGGTATTTATTTTTCTATCTTCCATCAAAAAAAATTTAGAATTGAACTTTAAATTTCTTTATGTCTTTGTGAAATAAACAACTCAAGTGGAAGATTTTTGTTTTCTCTGGCGAAATTAGAGTTGAAGTTTGTTGTTTGGTAAAATTCAGAAGATAACTTGAATTTTCCTTGACTTCGTTGAGAAAATTTTAAATTGAACTAGAACTTTTTATCTTCCATGAAAATATTCACAAGTATGGTATTACTTTTTCTATCTTCCAACCGAAAAATTAGAATAGAACTTTAAATTTCTTTATGTCTTTGTGAAATAAAGAACTGAAGTGACAGATTTTTGTTTTCTCTGGAGAAATTAGACTTGTAGCGTGTTCTTTGGTAAAATTCCGAAGAGAACTTGAACTTTCCTTGACTTCGTTGAGAAAATTTTAAAATTAACTAGAACTTTTTATCTTCCGTGAAAATATTCACGAGTACGGTATTGCTTTTCCTATCCACCACCGAAAAATTTAGAATTGAACTTTAAATTTATTTATGTCTTTGTGAAATAAAGAACTGAAGTGGAAGATTTTTGTTTTCACTGTCGAAATTAGAATTGAAGTGCATTCATTAGTAAAATTCAGAAGAGAACTGGAATTTTTCTTCACTTTGTTGATAAAATTTAAAATTGAATTAGAACTTTTTATCTTCCATGAAAATATTCACAAGTATGGTATTACTTTTTCTATCTTCCAACCGAAAAATTAGAATTGAACTTTAAATTTCTTTATGTCATTTTGAAATAAAGAACTGAAGTGAAAGATTTTTGTTTTCTCTGGAGAAATTAGAATTGTAGCGTGTTCTTTGGTAAAATTCCGAAGAGAACTTGAACTTTCCTTGACTTCGTTGAGAAAATTTTTCAAATTGAACTAGAACTTTTTATCTTCCGTGAAAATATTCACAAGTAGGGTATTGCTTTTCCTATCTACCACCGAAAAATTAGAATAGAACTTTAAATGTCTTTTTGTATTTGTGAAATAAAGATCTGAAGGTACAGTTTTTTTTTTTCACTCTCTACATTAGAATTGAATTGTTTTGTTATGTAAAAGTCATAAGATAACTGGAATTTTTCTTAAAGGTGTTGGTGATATTGATAAATTTCATTGAACTATTTATATTATATGACAATAGTAACAGTTCTGGTGTTACTTTTTCTATCTTACAACAGAAAAATTAGAATTGTACTTTAAATTTCTTTATCTCTTTGTGAAATAAAGAACTGAAGTGGAAGATTTTAGCTTTCTCTGTAGAAATTAGAATTAAAGTGTGTTCTTTGGTAAAATTCCGAAGAGAACTTGAACTTTTCTTCACTTCATTGAGAAAATTTAAAAATGAACTAGAACTTTTTAACTTCATAGAAAATAATCAAAATAATAGTAAAACTTTTCATATCTGCCACCTAAAACTTAAAATTGAACTTTAAATTTCTTTATGTCTTTGTGAAATAAAGAACTGAAGTGGAAGATTTTTGTTTTCTCTGTGGAAATTAGAATTGAAGCGTGTTCTTAGGTAAAGTTCAGAAGAGAACTTGAACTTTTCTTCACTTCGTTGAGAAAATTTTAAATTGAACTAGAACTTTTTATCTGCCATGAAAATATTCATAAATATGGTATTACTTTTTCTATCTTCCACCGAAAAATTTAGAATTGAACTTTAAATTTATTTATGTCTTTGTGAAATAAAGAACTGAAGTGGAAGATTTTTGTTTTCTCTGTAGAAATTAGAAATGAATTGTGTTCTTTGGTAAACTTCCGACGAGAACTTGAACTTTTTTATCTTCCGTGAAAAATTTAGTCTGCTAGTAGCATCTCTATCTCTAAAAATTCTTTTTCTTTCATCTCTGACCTTTTTAATAGATATTCTGAACGTTAAAGTTCTGCCAAACACTAAAAATAATGAACACTTAACAAAATAATGCATAAAATATTTTTAATGAAATAATGACATGTAGAATATTAATATAAAAATACGTTAAATACATTATTACACATTATTAGTACACTTGCGCTTCACTTTCCGTCAATTCATCGTTATATTCATTGATGATATTGTCTGCTAATGTCCTTTTTATTCTGCCTGCGATTTCACTGTCTATTGTCACATTATTTTTACATAGATGGCAGTTTTGACACATTGACAAGATATGATTTATGATGTTGGTGCAGGAGTATGCTTGTCTTCTTCTTGTTATCTTTAAAATACTAATACCGGAAAGAGGATGATAGGATTTATCAACAGGTAATGTGTTACCAGAAGCCGTAGCAAGGAGTTGTCCCCGATCATCGACAATTATTTTTAAGTTTGCATTCTCTTTGAGCACTAATTTCTCTGGTAATGATACTCTTGAATATCCAACGTTTACACGATTGAAATTCTTGGGGACTCCAAAGAAATCTAACTTCTCGCTGTCATGACAACGCATGCATACATATCCAATAGTGTTACCGCTTGCACTCGTTTCATAGTTCAGGTATTTCTCCTTGTCAGCATTCAATACGACAATGATTTTTTCATGTGCACATACGGTCGTCGAATAATTCATCCTCACTTTTTTACAGATATGAATTGTGTGTTTATCCTTCCACTGCGTAAAAAATACTGATTTAATGCATGCAATAAACTAGGTAGTGTCGATAACCTGCCATAGAGTACCAGTGGGAAAGCCAAGTCGTGTCCATGAACAAGCGCAGAGTATGATTGGTAGAGTCGTAACCATATTTCATGTCATTTTAAGATGCGTAAAAAAGTTAAAAAATACCATGTTAAAAAATTCAAGAAAGTATTTACAAATTGGGGAGGGGACTCTTTGAGGTTGGAAAATGGGTTTAGGAATGACATTATTAATGTAACTTTTTCATAAAAGATATAAACAAGCCATAAAAAATTATAAAAAAAAAAGGGAGCGGGGAACACTTTGGGGGGGGGCCGGGGGCGGGGGTTGGGGGGACCCTTGGGGGAGGGATGTCCCTTCTGTGTCTCAATGCACAAAAAAAGTATAAAAAATGGGGAGGGAATGGGGGGGAGGAGGAGGAGGAGGAGGAGGGAGGAGGAGGAGGAGGAGGAGGAGGAGGAGGAGGAGGAGGAGGAGGTGGGAGGAGGAGGAGGAGGGAGGAGGAGGAGGAGGAGGAGGGGGAGGAGGAGGAGGAGGAGGAGGAGGTGGGAGGAGGAGGAGGAGGGGGGCCGGAGGAGGACCGGGAGGAGGGAGGGCATAGGGAGGACCGGGGTGGCCATTTGGGGGCCGGGGATGGCCTTTGGGGTCACAGGGAGTGGCCTTTGGGGTCCGGGGTGCCCTTTGTGGACCAGAGGAGGTGCCATTTGAGGGACCTGGTGGATGGGCGCTTTGGGGCCCCGTTGGGGCCTTTGGGAGCTCGATGGACCTTTGGGGACCCGGGGAGGGTCTTTGAGGGTCGGCGGCGGGCGTGGGGGGGGGTGGGGCTCTATGGGAGCTAACCTCACAACACTGTTCAAATGGAACTTGTGTATTATAACGACCACACTCAAAACCTCTTCTAAAACCCCTTCTAAAATCTTCTTTCAAAATGTCTAACGGTTTCGCCGAAATAATCCCATAAAATGGATAAAACCGTTTCGCCCAAATAATCCCTAAACGTAATTTCAGCGTGTTCCTTTTGTTTGGCATCTGTGTGCTAACGCATTTCAAATTTCTAGGAAACCCTTTCCCACGTTAATCTCTACATCTCATAAATTTTCCTAGCTAAACTATTAGGGTTTCGTTAGAATATCAATTTACCTCTCCGACTTAAAGCTCCGTGAAGCCGTATTTAAAAATAGAATTTCTATCTCTTTAGACTCCCGCATAATTCCAAGATAACAAGTGATGTCAATTATAATTCCTGACACTAAAGATCAATGAAGCCCTATTTGAAAATAGAATATTAATTTTTCTCTCTGTCCTAAAGAATGTTTATCCCTCAGACCTAAGATTAAAGAAGCCTTAATGTTTCTTAATTCTCCCCTTCGTGAATCAATAATTCCCCCTAGCGATTATGTAAATCAAGTTCACAGCTGCTATTTCTCAGGTTAAGCTAACCAAACAACAATGAAGCCATGTTTGTTTCTTAATTCCCCACTTCCTCAGACCTAAGATTAAAGAAGCCTTAATGTTTCCTAATTCCCTCTTCGTGAATCAATAATTTCCCCTAGCGATTATGTAAATCGAGTTCACAGGTGCTACTCGTGACAGGACCACGTGGTTTATGGTTTTCCAAGTGAGAAAATTCCTGTTTTTTCATTCTCACTGAGAAAACCATAAAAACATACAAAAATGTGAGAAAGTTCCTGTTTTTCAAATTCTCACTGACAAAAACCATAAAAACAGACATAAATGCGACAAAATTCATGGTTTTTCAAGTGAAAAAATTCATCTGTTTTTTCATTCTCACTGAGAAAAACCATTAAACAGACATGAATTGCTGTTGACATCCATAAATGTGACAATGTTCCTGTTTTTCAAATTCTCACTGACAAAAACCATTAAACATCCATGAAAACAGACATAAATGTGACAAAATTCATGTTTTTCAAATTCTCACTGACAAAAACCATAAAACATCCATAATTTGATGTTGACATCCGAGAAAAACATCAAATAAATCGAACAACACACATAACCATCCATGAAAACAACCATAAATGCGACAAAATTCCTGTTTTTCAAATTCTCACTGACAAAAACCATAAACCACGTGGTTCTCGTGTCAATATATGGTGTTAAAAAAGTTGTAGGTGGCAGCAGGGGTGAGGGACACGAGTATAAGACCCCTCTCTACTTACTTTTTGTATGTTTTTGCTGTGATTGTTTATTTAATTTCTGTTCGTTTTCGGTTTCATTTATTCTTTAATAGTAATTTCTGGTCGTTTTGAGTTTGAACTTTAAAAGGTATTTGTATCTGCTGAGCTTAAGTTTAAAATGGCCTTTACTTTTCTTTGAAAAACCTATTTTTCGGGAAATTTTGTTTTTAATTAATTTTTGTTCGTTTTTGATTGCAAAAAGTTGCAAGTTTTAAAAATTTCTTATTTCAAAATCAAAATTTAAAAAAAAATCAAATGTTTATCAAATTATCCAAAACTGGTATCAAAGTATCAATATCAAAGGAAAAAATGGATTTGTCTCAACCTCGGAGTTTTTATTATCTGGTGTTTGAACTATTTTTAACAAAATGACTATCTTAAAATTTTTATCGGATTGGTTTGGAAAAAGGAGGGTGTGGGGGATCTAATTCACCTTCGATTTCTTTTTACTCTTTAAAAGTGAACTAGAACTTTCTATTTTCAATCAAATGAGCCCTCTCTGAAGTTTATACGAGCATGCCTTTTATAAGAATCATATATATATCTCCAGAGTATAATTTAAAACGTCTGTTCCTGGGCACTGGGGGGTGGTCTCGATTCGGGAATTTTAATATCTGATGGTTGAACTATTTTTTACAAAATAGTCGACTCAATTTTTTATCGGATGGCTTTATCCATCCGATAAACCCAAAGGAGTGGAGAGCGGGAGGGGCTAGTTGCCCTCCATTCTTTTTTCACTATTAGAAAATGAACAACAACTTTTAATTTTCATTCAAATGAACCCTCTATGAAGTTTATACGAGCATCCCTTTCCTAAGAACCACATACAGCCCCAGGACATAGCTCACAATGCCTGTCCCCCCCCCCCCCTCCGGGGCCTGGGGAGCTGTGTCGACACCGGAATTTTTTTATCTGACCTTTGAACTTTTTTGAAAAAATGGTTCTCTCAAATTTCTTGTCGGGTTTGAGGAAAATAGGGCGTTGAGAGAGGGGGGGGGGGCTAGTTACCCTCCGATCTCTTTTGACTCTTAAAACACGAACGAAAACTTTGAATTTCCAGTCATATGAGCCCTCTCTGAAGTTTATACGAGCATACCTTCCATAAGAACCATATATGCCCCCAAAGCAGTACTTACAACGCTTGTCCCAGGCTCTGGGGGGGGGTGTCGACACAGGAGTTTTTCTTATCTCACTTTTGAAGTATTTTTAACGAATTGGCCATACGTAAAGGAGTTTCTGTTAGATAATCATTGAACTATTTTAAAAAAAAATGGCTGCCTCAAATTTTTTATCAGATATTTTTGGGGAAAAAGGGCTTGGGGGGGTAGTTGCCCTCCTATTATTTTTGAATCTTAATAAGGGCAGTAGAACTCTCGACTTCCAATCAAATGAGCCCCCTTTTAACTTTATACGAAGACCCCTTCCATATAAAGTGTCTCTGGGATAAAAACAAATGGAGTGTGTGGGGAGTCTAGCTGCCCTCCCATCACTTCTGACTCTTAAAAAGTGAATTACAACTTTCAGTTTCCAAACAAATGAGTCCTCTATGAAGTTTATACGAGCATCCCTTTCATAACAACCATATATGCCCCCAGAGCATAACTTACAACGCCTACCCCCGGGCCCTGGGGGGCTGTGTCGACACAGGAGTTTTTTTTTTATCTAAACTTGGAACAATTTTTGACAAAATGTCTATCTTAAAATTTTTATCTGATGAATTTAGAGCGTGGAGAGGGGGGGGGGGAGCTATTTGCCTTCCGATCTCTTTTGACTCTTAAAAAATGAACAACAACTTTCAATTTACAATCAAATTAGCCCTTTCCGAAGTTTATACCTACATCCCTTTATATGCCCCCCATAAGATTATATGCATCCCATAAGAACTATATATGCCCCTAGAGAATTATTGCCTCCGGACCCTGGGGGGCTGCATCGACACAGGAATTTTTCTTTTCTGACCTTCGAACTATTTTTAATGAAATAACTATTATATAAATTTTATTGGATGGGCTTGGGAAAAAAAGGTGGGGGGGGGGGGCTAGTTACCCTCGAATATATTTTAACTCTTAAAAAGTAAACTAGAACTTTCGATTTCCAATCAAATAAGCCTTCTCTGAAGTTTATACGAACATCCCTTTCATAAGAACCATACATTCCTTTAGGGTATAACTTAGAACGCCTTAGAAACACCGGAGTTTTTAGTTGCCCTCCATATCTTTTGACTCTAAGAAACTGAACTAGAACTTTCAATTTGGAATCAAATGAGCCCTCTCTGAAGTTCTTACGAGCATCCCTTCAATAAGAACAATATATTCCCCCAGGAAATAACTTACAACACCTGCCCTGCGGCCCTGGGGGGCTGTGTCGACCCCGGAGTTTTCGTTATATGGTCCTTGAACTTTTTTAAAAAAAGGCTATCTCAAGGTTCTTATCGGATGGGTTTGAGGAAAAAGGGGCTTGGAGGGGGGTGGGCTTGCCTCCCTCCAGTCTCTTCTGACTCTTAAAAAGTGAACTAAAAATTTCAATTTCCAATCAAATGAACCATCTTTGAAGTTAATACGAGCATCCCTTCAATAAGACCCATATATGAGCCAAAGGCATAACTTACAACGCCTGCCCCCGGGCCCTGGAGGTTGTGTCGACACCGAATTTTTTGTTGTATGATCTTTGAACTATTTTTAACAAAATAGTTATCTCAAAATTTTATCGGATGCATTTGGGAAAAGAGGGTTTGACGGGGGAGGGGGGGCTGGTTTCCCTCCGATATCTTTTGACACTAAAAAGTGAACTAAAACTTTCAATATCCAATCAAATGAACCCTCTCTGAAGTTAGTAGTAAGTTATATAAAGCCGCAGAACCTACATGAAAAAATACATGGAATTGCGCAAGGAAAACCCACGCCTTTGACACTATACATAGACATGTGCATTTTAAAAGTTGGCACGCTATAATGCATGTTATGAAACAATTTTGGAGATTACTTTCAATGAGAGTGAGTATCCTCTCACACCTATACTTCCTTGGCACCTTTTCAGAGCATGTACTCGTGGATACCTTTCCAAGCAAGGTGATTAAACACGCTTTTACAATTGAAATTGTTTGATTGACATTTGCAAAAAAGGGGTAATTAATGATTGGATAATTTTTAAACATGAAATCTCTGAATAAAATATTTTTGGAGGGATATGATGATGGGAGCGAGGTGTCTTAGAGTACTTACAATGGTGTTATTTGGGGAGATTACGTTCCTTGGCACCTTTTTAGAGCATGTACTAGTGGATACCTTTCCAAGCAATGTGATAAAACACGCTTTTACAATCGTAATTGTTTGATAGACATTTGCAAAAAAGGGGTAATTAGTGATTGGATAATTTTTTAACATGAAATCTCTGAATAAAATATTATTGGAGGGATGGGATGATGGGAGCGAGGTGTCTTAGAGTACTTATAGTGTTGTTATTTGGGGAGATTACGTTCCTTGGCACCTTTTCAGAGAATTTACTTGTGGATACCTTTCCAAGCAACGTGATTAAACACGTTTTCACTATCGGAATTGTTTGATTGACATTTGCAAAAAAGGGGTAATTAGTGATTGGATAATTTTTTAAAATGAAATCTCTGAATAAAATATTTTTGGAGGGATGGGATGATGGGAGCGAGGTGTCTTAGAGTACTTATAATGGTGTTATTTGGGGAGATTACGTTCCTTGGCACCTTTTCAGAGCATGTACTCGTGGATACCTTTCCAAGCAACGTGATTAAACACGCTTTTACAATCGGAATTGTTTGACTGACATTTGCAAAAAGGGGTAATTAGTGTTTGGATAATTTTTTAACATGAAATATCTGAATCAAATATTTTTGGAGGGATGGGATGATGGGAGCGAGGTGTCTTAGAGTACTTATAATGGTGTTATTTGGGGAGATTACGTTCCTTGATACCTTTACAGAGCATGTACTTATGGATTTGCATACTTTATGTTCCTTCCTGTGCTATTTGGATACTTTCTGTTCCTTGACACCTTTTCAGGGCATGTACTTATGGATTTGCTTGCCTTATGTTCCTTGAAACCTTTTCAGGGTATGTACTTATGGATTTGGGTGGATTAGGTTCCTTCCTTTGTTATTTGTAGAGATTACGTTCCTTGACAATTTTTCAGGGCATTTATTTATGGATTTGGGTGGATTATGTTCCTTCCTATGCTATCCTAAGGGATTATGTTCCTCCCATGCTATTCTATAGCGCTATGTTCCCTCCCCATGCTATTCCAAGGGCTTATGTTCCCTCCTATGCTATTCTAAGGGTTTATGTTCCCTCCCATGCTATCTAAGGGCTTATGTTCCCTCCTATGCTATTCTAAGAGTTTATGTTCCCTCCCATGCTATTCTAAAAGTTTATGTTCCCTCTCATGCTATTCTAAGGGTTTATGTTCCCTCCCATGCTATTATAATGGTTTATGTTCCCTCCCATGCTATACTAAGGGTTTATGTTCCCTCCCATGCTATTCTAAGGATTTATGTTCCCTCCCATGGTATTCTATAGGACTATGTTCCTTCCTATGCTATTCTAAGGGTTATGTTCCCTCCCATGCTATTCTATAGCGCTATTTTCCTTCCTATATTATTCTATGGGACCTCTACACGTGATTAAACATGTTTTGAAACTACGTACTATTTGCTTATGTCCCGTTGGTACCTTTCCAAACGAGCGGGGATTCCCCTCTAGTTCCTAAACATTGCAAGAAAACTGGCAAGTATTCTTATGTTCAACCATACATTCACGCCTGTGAGATTAGAGTTAAACGTGGACATTACGAAAAAGCTGGCAAGTATTTTTACATACAACCATACATTCACGCCTGTGAGATTAGAGTTACACGTGGACATTGCGAAAAAAGCTTGCAAGTATTTTTCATTCAACCATACATTCACGCCTGTGAGATTAGAGTTACACGTGGACATTGCGAAATAATCTGGCAAGCATTTTTACATACAACCATACATTCACGCCTGTGAGATTAGAGTTACACGTGGAAATTACGAAAAAAGCTGGCAAGCATTTTTACATTCAACCATACATTCACGCCCGTGAGATTAGAGTTACACGTGGACATTGCGAAAAAAGCTGGCAAGCATTTTTACATTCAACCATACATTCACGCCTGTGAAATTAGAGTTACACGTAGACATTGCGAAAAAAGCTGGCAAGCATTTTTACATTCAACCATACATTCACGCCTGTGAGATTAGAGTTACACGTGGACATTGCGAAAAAAGCTGGCAAGCATTTTTGCATTCAACCATACATTCACGCCTACAAGAAAATGAAATAATTTAGGTCGTATGATCAATTTTTTTTTTAATGCAGTAGTTTTTAGTAAGGACACTCGATATCCTAAAAGTGTTTGACTCAAACTTTTACCTTGAGCATCGATGTTTTTAGCAGAATTTCAAAAGGATCGTTAATGAGTGCTGGCGTATCTGATGAAATAATTTAGGTCGTATGATAAATTTAATTTATTTTTTTAATGCAGTAGTTTTTTAGTAAGGACACTCGATATCCTAAAAGTGTTTGATTCAAACTTCTACCTTGAGCATCGATGTTGTTAGCAGAATTTCAAAAGTATCATTTATGAGTGCTGGCATATCTAATGAAATAATTTAGGTCGTATGATAAATTTAATTTATTTTTTTTAATGCAGTAGTTTTTTAGTAAGGACACTCGATATCCTAAAAGTGTTTGATTCAAACTTTTACCTTGAGAATCGATGTTGTTAGCAGAATTTCAAAAGAATCGTTTATGAGTGCTGACCTGTCTTTGATGAACTAATTCATGTCGCTAGATAATTTTTTTTTAATGCAGTAGTTTTTCAGTAAGGACACTCGATATCCTAAAAGTGTTTGATTCAAACTTTTACCTTGAGAATCGATGTTGATAGCAGAATTTCAAAAGGATCATTTATGAGTGCTGGCGTATCTGATGAAATAATTGAGGTCGTATGATAAATTTAGTTTATTTTTTTAATGCAATGGTTTTTCAGTAAGGACACTCGATATGCTAAAAGTGCTTGATTCAAACTTTTACCTTGAGAATCGATGTTGATAGCAGAATTTCAAAAGGATCGTTTATGAGTGCTGGCGTATCTAATGAAATAATTTAGGTCGTATGATAAATTTAATTTTTTTAATGCAGTAGTTTTTTAGTAAGGACACTCGATATCCAAAAAGTCTCTGATTCAAACTTTTACCTTGAGCAACGACGTTGTTAGCAGAATTTCAAAAGGATCGTTTATAAGTGCTGGCGTATCTGATGAAATAATTTAGGGCGTATGATAAATTTAATTTTTTTTTTAATGCAGTAGTTTTTCAGTAAGGACACTCGATATCCTAAAAGTATTTGATTCAAAATTTTTACCTTGAGAATCGATGTTGTTAGCAGAATTTCAAATGGATCGTTTATGAGTGCTGGCGTATCTGATGAAATAATTTAGGTCGTATGATAAATTTAATTTATTTTTTTTAATGCAGTAGTTTTTCAGTAAGGACACTCGATATTCTAAAAGTGTTTGATTCAAACTTTTACCTTGAGCATCGATGTTCACACACACACACACACACACACACACACAGAGAGAGAGACGACACACAAACACACTGATGACACACACACACACAAACAGAGACAAAACACACAAAGAGAAGACAAACGCACAGAGACGATACACACACACAGAGACAACACACACACAGAGACAACAAACACACACAGAGAAGACAGACACACAGCGACGAGACACGCACAGAGACGACACACGCACAGAGACGACACACACACACAGAGAGAGAGAAGACACACACACACAGACGACACACACACAGAGATGACACACATACACAGAGACGACGCACGCATACAGAGACGACGCACACACACAGAAATGACACACACACAGAGATGACACACACACAGAGACGATACACACACAGAGACGACACACACAGAAACGACAAACACACATAGAGACGACACACACAAAGAGACGACACACACAAAGAGCAGACAAATGCATAAAGACAGCACAAGTACAGAAAGGACACACACACAAATAAAACAATCACACACAAAACGAGCACCCACACAAGCCACACACAGACATACGACACACACATAGAAACAAAACCCGCCCTGAGTCACGACACACACACAGCGTAGACAACACACAGATAGAACACACTTGCACAGATAAGACACCCACACAGAGACGACACACACACACACAGAGACGACACACACACAGAGACAAAGAAAACGATTAGATGATTTACACATAGAGAATACACAAGAACAGGGATGACAAACACACAGAGGTAACACATATACTGAAATGAAAAACACAGAGAGAGACGACACACACAGAGACGACAAACACACAGAGACAACACACACAAAGATACGACACACACACAGATACGAAACACACAAAGAGACGAGACACGCACAGACACGACACACACATAGAGCCGACTCACACACAGTGAGGACAAACACACAGAGACGACAGATAAAAAGAGACGACTCACACATAGAGAGGACAAACACACAGAAACGACACACACACACTCACACAGAGACGACAAACACACAGAGACGAGACATACACAGAGGCGACACACACACACAGAGAGGACAAACATACAGAGAAGACACAAAAACAGAGACGACACAACCACAGAGACGACACGCACACAGATACGAAACACACATAGAGACGACACACACACAGAGAGACAGCACACACACACACACACACAGACGACATCTACACAGAGAGGACACACACACACACACAGACGACACACACAAAGTGACGACTTACACATAGAGACGACACACGCACAGAGACGACAAACACACAGAGACGATACACATAGAGGGACAACACACACACACACATAGAGCCGACTCACACACAAAGAGGACAAAGACACAGAGACGACAGACGCAAACACAAGAGACGACAGACACAAACACACAGAGACGACAGACACAAAGAGACGACTCACACACAGAGAGGACAAACACAGAAACGACACGCACACACATAGAGACAACACAGACACAGAGAAGACACACACACAGAGACAAAACACACACAGAGATGTCACGTATAAAGAGGTAAGACAAACGCACACAAAGACGATAAACACGCAAAGAAGACACAAAATCATAGACGACACACCTAAAGCAGTGACATACACATTGAGACGACACACGCGCAGACACGACACACAAACAGAGTCATAGTGAGAGAGATAGATATGTTTGTCATCTCTCTGTGCGTGTTAGTCGCCTCTTTGTGTGTGTCGTCTCTGTTTGTGTTTTGTCTCTGTGTTTGTGTCTTCGCTGTGTCTGTGTCGTCTATGTGTGTATGTCGTCTCTGTGTGTGTGCATTTCGTTTCTGTGTGTTTGTCATCTCTTTGTGTGAGTCGTCTCTGTGTGTCTGTCTTCTCTGTGTGTTTGTTTCTGTCGTCTCTGTGTCTTTGTCCTCTCTGTGTGTGAGTCAGCTCTAAGTGTGTGTGTGTGTTTTCCCTCTATGTGTATCGTCTCTGTGTGTTTGTCGTCACTGTGCGTGTGTCGTCTCTATGTGTAAGTCGTCACTTTGTGTGTGTCGTCTGTGTGTGTGTGTGTGTCATCTCTGTGTGGGTGTCGTCTCTGTGTGTGTGTGTGTGTGTGTGCTGTCTCTATGTTCGTGTGTCGTCTCTATGTGTGTTTAGTATCTGTGTGCGTGTCGTCTCTGTGGGTGTATCATCTCTGTTTTTGTGTCTTCTCTGTATGTTTGTCCTCTCTGTGTGTGTGTGTCACCTCTGTATGTGTCTCGTCTCTGTGTGTGTTTCGTCTGTGTGTGTTTCGTATCTGTGTGTTTTCCCTCTCTATGTGTGATTCGTCTCCTTGTGTCTGTCGTCTCTGTGTGTTTGTCCTCTCTGTTTGTGAGTCGACTCTGTGTGTGTGTCGTCTCTGTGCGTGTGTCGTCTCTGTGTGTGTTTCGTATCTTTGTGTGTGTCGTATCTTTGTGTGTGTCGTCTCTTTGTGTGTGTCGTATCTCTGTTTTTGTCGTCTCTCCGTGTGTGTGTGTGGTCTCTCTATGTGTGTCGTCTCTGTGTGTTTGTCTTCTCTGTGTGTTTGTCGTCTCTATGTGTAAGTCGTCACTTTGAGTGTGTGTCTCTGTGTGTTTGTCTTCTCTGTGTGTGTGTCGTCTCTGTGTGTGTGTGTGTGTCGTCTCTGTGTGGGTGTCGTCTCTGTGCGTGTGTCTTCTCTCTGTGTGTGTTTGTCGTCTCTGTGTGTTTGTCGTCTCTGTGCGTGTGTCGTCGCTATGTGTGTTTCGTCTCTGTGTGTGTGTTGTCTCTGTGTGCGTGTTGTCTCTGTGCTTGTTGTCTTTGTGTTTGTGTCGTCTTTGTGCGTGTATCGTCTCTACGTATGTGTCGTATCTGTGTGTGTGTCGTCTCTTTGTGTTTGTCGTCTCTATATGTGTTTGTCGTTTCTGTGTGTGTGTCGTCTCTTTGTGTGTGTCATCTCTATGTGTGTGTCGTCTCTGTGTGTGTGCGTCGTCTCTGTGTGTGTGCGTCGTCTCTGTGTGTGCGTGTCTCCTCTGTGTGTGTGTCGTCTGTCTGTGTGTTTGTAGTCTCTGTGTGTGTGTCTTCTCTCTCTCTCTCTGTGTGTGTGTGTCGTCTCTGTGTACGTGTCGTCTCTGTGCATGTGTCGTAGCTCTGTGTGTCATCTCTGTGTGTGTTGTCTCTGTGTGTGTGTGTTGTCTCTTTGTGTGTGTTTCGTCTCTGTGCGTGTGTCGTCTCTATGTGTGTTTCGTCTCTGTTTGTGTGTGTGTGTCATCTCTGTGTGTGTGTGTCGTCTCTCTCTCTCTCTGTGTGTGTGTGTGTGTGTGTGAACATCGATGCTCAAGGTAAAAGTTTGAATCAAACACTTTTAGTATATTGAGTGTCCTTACTGAAAAACTACTGCATTAAAAAAAATAAATTAAATTTATCATACGACCTAAATTATTTCATCAGATACGCCAGCACTCATAAATGATCCATTTGAAATTCTGCTAACAACATCAATTCTCAAGGTAAAAACTCTGAATCAAATACTTTTAGGATATCGAGTGTCCTTACTGAAAAACTACTGCATTAAAAAAAAAAATTATGATACCACCTAAATTATTTCATCAGATACGCCAGCACTCATAAACGATCCTTTTGAAATTCTGCTAACAACGTCGATGCTCAAGGTAAAAGTTTGAATCAGAGACTTTTAGGATATCGAGTGTCCTTACTAAAAAACTACTGCATTAAAAAAAAAATTAAATTTATCATACGACCTAAATTATTTCATCAGATACGCCAGCACTCATAAATGATCCTTTTGAAATTCTGCTAACAAACATCGATTCTCAAGGTAAAAATTCTGAATCAATTACTTTTAGGATATCGAGTGTCCTTACTGAAAAACTACTGCATTAAAAAAAAAAAATTATCATACCACCTAAATTATTTCAGCAGATACGCCAGCACTCATAAACGATCCTTTTGAAATTCTGCTAACAACGTCGTTGCTCAAGGTAAAAGTTTGAATCAGAGACTTTTAGGATATCGAGTGTCCTTACTAAAAAACTACTGCATTAAAAAAAATAAATTAAATTTATCATACGACATAAATTATTTCATCAGATACGCCAGCACTCATAAACGATCCATTTGAAATTCTGCTAACAACATCGATTCTCAAGGTAAAAATTCTGAATCAAATACTTTTAGGATATCGAGTGTCCTTACTGAAAAACTACTGCATTAAAAAAAAAAAATTATCATACCACCTAAATTATTTCATCAGATACGCCAGCACTCATAAACGATCCTTTTGAAATTCTGCTAACAACGTCGTTGCTCAAGGTAAAAGTTTGAATCAGAGACTTTTAGGATATCGAGTGTCCTTACTGAAAAACTACTGCATTAAAAAAATAAATTAAATTTATCATACGACCTAAATTATTTCATCAGATACGCCAGCACTCATAAATGATCCATTTGAAATTCTGCTAACAACATCAATTCTCAAGGTAAAACTCTGAATCAAATACTTTTAGGATATCGAGTGTCCTTACTGAAAAACTACTGCATTAAAAAAAAAATTATGATACCACCTAAATTATTTCATCAGATACGCCAGCACTCATAAACGATCCTTTTGAAATTCTGCTAACAACGTCGTTGCTCAAGGCAAAAGTTTGAATCAGACACTTTTAGGATATCGAGTGTCCTTACTAAAAAACTACTGCATTAAAAAAAAAAAAAATTAAATTTATCATACGACCTAAATTATTTAATCAGATACGCCAGCACTCATAAATGATCCATTTGAAATTCTGCTAACAAACATCGATTCTCAAGGTAAAAATTCTGAATCAATTACTTTTAGGATATCGAGTGTCCTTACTGAAAAACTACTGCATTAAAAAAAAAAAATTATCATACCACCTAAATTATTTCAGCAGATACGCCAGCACTCATAAACGATCCTTTTGAAATTCTGCTAACAACGTCGTTGCTCAAGGTAAAAGTTTGAATCAGAGACTTTTAGGATATCGAGTGTCCTTACTAAAAAACTACTGCATTAAAAAAAAAAAAATTAAATTTATCATACGACCTAAATTATTTCATCAGATACGCCAGCACTCATAAATGATCCTTTTGAAATTCTGCTAACAACATCGATTCTCAAGGTAAAAATTCTGAATCAAATACTTTTAGGATATCGAGTGTCCTTACTGAAAAACTACTGCATTAAAAAAAAAAATTATCATACCACCTAAATTATTTCATCAGATACGCCAGCACTCATAAACGATCCTTTTGAAATTCTGCTAACAACGTCGATGCTCAAGGTAAAAGTTTGAATCAGAAACTTTTAGGATATCGAGTGTCCTTACTAAAAAACTACTGCATTAAAAAAAAAAATTAAATTTATCATACGACCTAAATTATTTCATCAGATACGCCAGCACTCATAAACGATCCTTTTGAAATTCTGCTAACAACATTGATTCTCAAGGTAAAAGTTAGAATCAAACACTTTTAGGATATCGAGTGTCCTTATTGAATAACTACTGTATTAAAAAAAAAAAATTAAATTGATCATACGACCTAAATTATTTCATCGGATATGCCAGCACTCATAAACGATCCTTTTGAAATTCTGCTAACAACATCGATTCTCAAGTTGAAAGTTGGAATCAAAAACTTTTAGGATATCGAGTGTCCTTACTAAAAAACTACTGCATTAAAAAAAAAATTAAATTGATCATACGACCTAAATTATTTCATCAGATACGCCAGAACTCATGAACGATCCTTTTGAAATTCTGCTAAAAACATCGATGCTCAAGGTAAAAGTTTGAGTCAAACACTTTTAGGATATCGAGTGTCCTTACTAAAAACTACTGCATTAAAAAAAAAATTGATCATACGACCTAAATTATTTCATTTTCTTGTAGGCGTGAATGTATGGTTGAATGCAAAAATGCTTGCCAGCTTTTTACTCAATGTCGGCTTGTAGCTCCTATCTTACAAGCTTTTATGTAAGTATTAACGCAAGATTGTGTTAAAGCTATTTTCGTAAGTTCCAAGTTAAATCCCATCCTAACAAGCGGGACTGTATTGTTGTATGTAAAAATGCTAGCAAGATTTTTTCGCCAAGACAACGAGTACCTCAAATCTAACAGGAGGGAATGTATGGTTGAATGTATAAATGCTTGCCAGCTTTTTTCGAAATGTCCACGTGTAACTCTAATCTCACAGGCGTGAATGTATGGTTGTATGTAAAAATGCTTGCCAGCTTTTTTCGCAATGTCCACGTGTAACTGTAATCTCACAGGCATGAATGTATGGTTGAATGTAAAAATACTTGCAAGCAGTTTTTGCAATGTCCACGTGTAACTCTAATCTCACAGGCGTGAATGTATGGTTGAATGTAAAAATGCTTGCCAGCTTTTTTCGCAATATCCACGTGTAACTCTAATCTCACAGGAGTGAATGCATGGTTGAACGTAAATATGCTTGCCAGATTTTTTGCAATGTTTAGGAGCCAGAGAGGAATCCCCGCTCGTTTGGAAAGGTATCAACGGGACATAAGCAAATATCACGTAGTTTCACAACGTGTTTAATCACGTGTAGAGGTCCCATAGAATAACATAGGAAGGAACAAAGCGCTATAGAATAGCATGGGAGGGAATATAAACCCTTAGAATAGCATAGGAGAGACTGTAGTGCTATAAAATTGCATAGGATGGAACATAAATCCTTAGAATAGAATGGAATGGAACTAAAGCCCTTAGAATAGCATAAGAAGGAGCAAAAACGATTAGAATAGAATAGAATGAAACAAAAACCCTTAGAATAGCATGGCAGGTAACTTACGCCCTTAGAATAGCATGGGAGGGATCATAAGCACTTAGAATACCATGGGAAGGAACATAAGCCCTTGGAATAGCATGGGGAGGCAACATAGCGCTATAGAATAGCATGGGAGGAACATAAGCCCTTAGAATAGCGTAGGAAGGAACATAATCCACCCAAATCCACATGCCCTGAAAAAGTGTCAAGGAACGTAATCTCCCCAAATAGCACAGGAAGGAACATAATCCACCCAAATCCATAAGTACATACCCTGAAAAGGTGTCAAGGAACATAAGGCAAGCAAATCCATAAGTACATGCTCTGGAAAGGTGTCAAGGAACGTAAAGTACCCAAATAGCACAGGAAGGAACATAAAGTATGCAAATCCATAAGTACATGCTCTGGAAAGGTACCAAGGATCGTAATCTCCCCAAATAACACCATTATAAGTACTCTAAGACACCTCGCTCCCATCATCCCATCCCTCCAAAAATATTTTATTCAGAGATTTCATGTTAAAAAATTATCCAATCACTAATTACCCCTTTTTTGCAAAGGTCAATCAAACAATTCCGATTGTAAAAGAGTGTTTAATCACGTTGATTGGAATGTTATCCTTGAGTACATGCTCTGAAAAGGTGCCAAGGAACGTAATCTCACCAACTAACACCATTATAAGTACTCTAAGACACCTCGCTCCCATCATCCTATCCCTCCAATAATATTTTACTCAGAGATTTCATGTTAAAAAATTATCCAATCACTAATTACCCCTTTTTTGCAAATGTCTATCAAACAATTCCGATTGTAAAAGTGTGTTTTATCACGTTGCTTGGAAAGGTATCCACGAGTACATGCTCTGAAAATGTGCCAAGGAACGTATTCTCCCCAAATAACACCATTATAGGTACTCTAAGACACCTCGCTCCCATCATCCCATCCCTCCAAAAATATTTTATTCAGAGATTTCATGTTAAAAAATTATCCAATCACTAATTACCCCTTTTTTGCAAATGTCAATCAAACAATTCCAATTGTAAAAGCGTGTTTAATCACCTTGCTTGGAAAGGTATCCACGAGTACATGCTCTGAAAAGGTGCCAAGGAAGTATAGGTGTGAGAGGATACTCACTCTCATTGAAAATAATCTCCAAAATTGTTTCATAACATGCATTATAGCGTGCCAACTTTTAAAATGCACATGTCTAAGTATAGTGTCAAAGGCGTGGGTTTTCCTTGCCCAATTCTATGTATTTTTCATTTAGGTTCTGCGGCTTTATATAACTTACTACTGAAGTTCATACGAGCATTCCCTTTATAAGAACCATATATGACCCCAGGGCATAACTTGTAACCCCTGCCCTGAAGACTAGGGGGGAGTGCCGTGCTCAAACATATAATTTCCAGAACTTTCTACTACGTTGAAAAAAATGGCTATATCGAAATTTTTATTTGATGTGTTTGGGGAAATGGTGGGCGTGAAAGGGGTGTTCGTTGCCTTCCAATCGCTTTCGACTATTAAAAAGGGAACTAGCCATTTAAATTTCGACTCGAATGAGCCCTTTCTGAAGTTTCTACGACAACGCTTTCTATAAAAACCTTATATGCCCCTCAGGGCATAACTTACAAAACTTGCCCTGAGGGCAGTGGGAGGGTTGTTATCCTAAAAGATCTAATTTCCTGAATTTTCAACTACGTTGAACAAACTGACTATATCACAATTTTGATTGGATGTGTTTTGGGAAAAGGTGGGCGTCAGACAGGGGGGAGGGGTTGTTACCCTTCAATCACTTTCGACTATTAAAAAGGGACCCTTTGAATTTTCAATCAAATGAGTTCTTTTTGAAGTTTCTACGACAAAGCTTTCTATAATAACCTTATATGCCCCCAGGGCATAACTTACAACCCTTGCCCTGAAGGCTGTGGGGGAGTGTCCTCCTCAAAAATATTATTTATATGTGGAAATCAACTACGCTGAACAAAATGGCTATCTGAAAATTTTAATTGGATTGGTTTGGGGTACTGGTGTGCTTGACAGGGGTATTAGTTGTCTTACAATCACTTTTGATCCTTAAAAAGGTCACTAGAGCTCTCGATTTCCAATCGAATGAGCCCCTTTTGAAGTTTCTATAGCGACCCCTTAAATATGAAGGGCCTCTGGGGAAAAAATAATAATAATAGTAATAATAATAAAATAATGGAGCCGTATGGCCTTTACTATAGGCAACGCTATAGCGTTGCCTCTGATTAAAAAGGGCACTAGCCCTTTCAATTTTCAATCGAATGTGCCCTTTTTTAAGTTTCTACGACAACACTATCTATAAAAACCTTATATGCCCCCAGGACATAATTACAACCCATGCCCAGAGGAGTGTGGTGGGAAGAGGGAGTTATCATCCTCAATGACCTAATTTCCAAAACTTTCAACTGCGTTGAACAAAATTTATAACTCAAAATATTGATTGGATGTGTTTGGGGAAATGGTGGGCGTTAGAGGGGGATAGCTGCCCTCAAATCGATTACGACTATTAAAAAGGCTACTAGTCCTTTCGATTTCCAATCGAATGAGCACTTTTTGAAATTTCTATGACAATACTTTATATAGGAACCTTATATGCCCCCTGGGCATAACTTACATCCCTTACCCAGAGGGGTGTGGGAGAGTTTCCTCCTCAAAAACATATTTTCTATCGGGATATCAACAACGCTGAACAAAACGGCTATCTCAAAATTTTGATTGGATGTGTTTGGGGGAATGATGGGCGTAGGGGGGGGGCTAGTTGCCCTCCAATCACTTTTGACTATTAAAAAGGACACTAGAACTCTCAATTTCCAATCGAATGAGCCCCTTTTGAAGTTTCTACGACAACCCCTTCCATATGAAGTGACCTGCTCTAAAGGGAAAAAATAATAAATAGTACATTGTGCCAACATCGTTCTTATATGCCCTCAGGGCATAATTTATAACCCTTGCCCCGAGGGTTGTGGGGGAGTGTCCTCCTCAAAAACATATTTTCTATCTGGAAATCAACTACACTGAACAAAATGGCTATCTCAAAATATTGATTGGATGTGTTTGGGGAATTATGGGCGTAGGTGGGGGCTAGTTGCCCTCCAATCACTTTCGACTATTAAAAAGGGCACTAGAACTCTCAATTTGCAATCGAATGGGCTTCTTTTGAAGTTTCCACGACGACCCCTTCCATAAAAAGTGACCTGCTCTAAAGGAAAAAAAACGATACATAATAAATTGTGCCGACATTGTTTTTAAATGCTCGCAGTGCATAACTTATAACCCTTACCCTAAGGGTTTTGGGGGATGGTCCTTATGATAAAAATATTTTCTATCTGGATATTAACTACGCTGAATAAATTAGCTATCTCAAAAATTTGATCGGAAGTGTTTGTGTCAGGATTACAAATTGTTGGAAAAGTTTCTTCAAAATACAAATAGCAAGCCAAAGTAAGGATTCTTATGGAAAAAACCGAAAAGAAATAATTTTTTCCACGAAAAAGACTATATCATTAAAATAACAGAAGCTAACTTAAAAAAAATTTCCACAAAACAAGTTTTTCAAAATAAAGTCATGAGCTCCATTAAGCCAAAAATGAACAGAAATAAAGTCAAATAATCTTCAAAGCGTAAAACTAGCACAAATCAATATCAATAAAATCAAACGAACAGAAACTGTAATAAATAGCAGAGTCAAACTCAAAACGAGAAAATTTACATGATTAGGGCTTATAACCCCCATGCCTTCTCAAAAACAGAGCATAATTTGCGTTTTACTGAAAACAACATACGTTTTCACTTTTTTGACTTTTATAAGTAAAAAATATCAAAACTTTAAGTAATAAATATTACTATATGTAAATTAAACTGACAATCCACGGTCACTTGTTCATTCTTTTTGTTCAATAAAGCGCGAATTCTGTTCAGGTCTTGAGAAGGCTTGGGGCTTATCCGCCCTACTCAGGTTATTTTCTACTCGTTTTGATTTTGACTCGGCTATATACTGCAATTTCTGTTCGCTTTGACTTTTATTTTTTTATTGATTGTAATTTGTGGTATTTTTACGCTTGGAAGTTTATTTGACCTTATTTCTGCTTTAAAAAAAAATAATTTGTAAGTTAAACTTGCGTAGGGGGCAAGGGGGAAAAACTGGTTTCTATTGAATTTTTAGTTTTTATCTAGCTAAATGTTGCCATTGAAAAATAATTTATGCAAGTTCAATTTTGAATTACGAAACGTTTTATTGGCCCCTCCCGTCACGCTATGGGAAAAGAGTCGACCTTACCTTTTTTTAAACATGTACTTTTCGAGTTCAGTTCTCTTCTAGATTTTAGCAAATTAATATTGGAATTGACACTGGTAATAAAAGTATGTTAATTTTTTACGACTGTATTAGATTATTTTCCTTGAGCACTGGTGGGGTTAGGAACAGAATATTGAGAATTGTCATCATAATAGTGTCCTAGGGAGGACCCACTCCCCTCCAAAGAAGTAATTATAGAGGAATTGTTGGTGGCTCAGGCCGTGAGATCTTGAGCCAAATAGTGTGGCACTTATTCCTCCCACAGGTAGTACACTTGTCGTACCCAAACTGGTTGTAATATCAGTGCGGGAAGAATTTGTAGAACCCGTGGGAGCGGTTGACCGTGATGCCATGCCCTAGCGCCGGCCAGTGGTGGCGCTGGTGGATTTATATATTGTAATATAAATATAATATATATAAAATTTATAACCTTTGATTTCCTTTAGAGTTTATCCTATTTTAAACTTTGAAATTAAAATATTAGTCATAAGTAAGTAGTGTTGCAACTGGTAAAATTGGTCACGGTAAAATTTAGTATTTTACCGTAGTTTACGGAATTATACGTAATTTACGTATTTCATCTATTTTACCGGTATTTTACGTGCATTACCGCTATCTTACATATTGTACTGACTTATTTTACGACGCCTTGTAATCAGGGTTGCCATCTTCTTAGTCCATGACTATGTCCCCCGAGCATCCAAAAATATGTAATTTTTAGCCAAATTATGTCCATATTTTGTCTATAATATGTACATAATGTGTCCATCTTGAAAACTCAGAAACTAATTTTTTATGACTTATAAGCCTCTTTTAAAGTGGCATGTTAAAATCAAATATAATGAAAACTAAAAAAATCAATTAATACATCCATACAGAATGAACTGATGTGGAAACACAACACTCATAAAAAATATGTAAACAGTAAAAACCACTTGTGGGAGCACAAGGCTCATTTTACAACGTGATTTCTCCTTGACAGGTAAGGTCACCATTTTTATTGCCCTTGATAGTTTTTTATCACATCACAGTACTTCTTGCGTATGTCATAAGGTATAATCCAGGAGTCAAGCAACGTTGCTGATCACCAGATACAATGGGCTGCCCTCCAATCACTTTTGACTCTCAAAAATGGCACTATAACTTTCAATTTCTAATTGAATGAGCTCTTTTGGAAGTTTTTACAACAACTATTCGAACAACATTCGAATGTTGTTTTTACAACAACATTCTATTCGAAGTACCTTGGTCAGAAAAAATAAGAACAAAATAAATAAAGAATACATTGCAACCTTATCGCTCTTCACTTCAGCAGCGCTATTCTACTTCCTATGATTTCTGGTCGTTTTGAGTTTTAGTTATTATAGAAATTTATATCTGCTGAATTTATTTCTGGGTTTTTATATGTTCTTTGGATTATTTTGAATAAATGGCTGGGTAAAGTTCTACGAAATCATATTATTGAGTTAGGACTAAAGTGAATACACCATTTAATGCCTTTTTTTATGCTGATTACGAATATAATAAGCATTTCTATCACATATGAATTTCAGCCCCCCCCCTAAATATGCCCCTTCAGGGGTAGGTTAGTTATAGCCTATATACGGGGGGGGGGCTTTAATTAATTTCCGATAGAAATGCTTATTATATTCGTAATCAGCATAAAAAAAGGCATCGAATGGTGTATTCACTTTAGTCCTAACTCAATAATATGATTTCGTAGAACTTTACCAATGGCTGTCTCTCAATTTCGGTCAGATGTGTTTGGGAAAAGAGGGTGTCGGGAGGGGAAGACTGGTTGCCCTCCTATTACTTTTCACTCTTATTACTCTTATTACTTTTCATTACGAAGGGAAATAAAAGTTTCAATTTCAAATCACACGGGCCTCCTCTAAAGTTCACACGACCACACCATTCATAAATACCTTATATACCCCATGGGAATAACCTACAATCCTCACCCCCGGCTCTGGAGGGGGTGCATATTCCAAGAAGGTCTTGTAACATGATTTTTGGACTTTTTTTTAAAATAAAATGGCTATCTCAAAATTTGTATCGGATGTATCATGAGAAAAGAGGACGGGAGGGGCAAGTTGCCCTCTGATCCCTTTTGACTCTTTAAAAGGGCACTAGAAATTCTGATTTCTAATCCAACGAGCCCCCCTCCAAGGTTTATACGACAACCCCTTCCACAAAAACTTTATATGTTAATAAAGGGCAACTGGCATAAATCACAACCCTTCCCCTGAAAGCTTTGGGGAGAAGGTATGTGACCCACAAAAACATGATTACTTGACATTCCAACTATGCTGAACAAAATGACAATCTCAACATTTTGATCGTTTCGAAGTTTCTACAAAAACTCTTTCTATACGAAGTGCCTTGGTAAAAAAAAGAATTGTGACCATATCACTCTTTCCTTAATTAGATATTATTTTTTTAACTGAAAGGAAGGATTAACATTAAAATTCAAACAAACAGAAATTATTCTGTATATGAAGGGGTTGTCACCTCCTCAATACCTTGTTCTTTACACTAAAGCCTTTAGCACTTTTAAAAAAGCTTACTATTCTAATTAAATGGTCCCTGTGTTTCAGTAGCTATTCATACAAAATTTGGACTACCAGTCAAGCTACCAGTTACTATTGAGCTGAGTCGCTCCTTACCTATAGTTCGTGACTGTTTGATTAAACGAAAAAACAAGTTTTTTCTACTAAAAGCAAGGAGCAACTTAAGACGAACTAAAATAATTCCGTATACCCCCTCAATACCCCACTCTTAAACTAAAGTTTTACAAAAACTTAAAAAAAAGTTCGAATCATATGGCCCTTGTGTTGCAGGAATCGTTCTTAAAGAATTGAAACAAAAGGTCAAAGTTTAGCGTAAAGAGCGGTATATTGAATAAGGGGCAGTCTCCCTCATATACAGATCGCTCCTTATTTTCAGTAGAAAAAACTTTTTTTTATTTAATGTTCTTTTATTGCTTTTGCTTTTTTATTGTCTTTTATTTAATGCTTTTTTTATTTAATGTTTTTAATGTTGCTCCTTACTTTCAGCAGAAAAACGGTTATTTTTATATAATTTCTGATCGTTTTCAGACAATCCCTTGAAATCTGCCCCTCTGTGGAAAAATTCCCCACGGAAAACTTTCCCATAGAAAGTTTTTTTTACTGAAAATTCTTCCGCTGGGAAATTAATAGTAATATGTCAATCTAAGGAAGCTGCTCTATAGAGGATTCATACTAGCGACCCTATATTCCATAAAGACAGTACTTCAACCATATAACAACAGACATAACCACCCATATAACAACACACAACACCATCCATATATCAACACACCATCCCATCAATACAACTGACATAACCAACCATATATCAATACACAGCACCTATCATACAATAACCTCCATACTTGCATACACACAAACATTCATACAATAAACATCAAACAAACACCAATACAATAAACATCGATATATCCATACACATAAACATCCGAATAAACACCTTACATCAATACACATAACCAGCCATACATCAAACCGCAACACTATCTACACAATAACACCCATACATCAACACACAACACCATTAATATAATAACATCTATACAACCATACACATGATCCAACGACATGATTATTCTAGCTTCTAAGGAAATTCCCATTGATTTTATGAAATTTGTGTTTGATGTAGGAATCGAACGTGAGACCCATGATTTCCTATGGTAAAAGAACGACAAGTTACTCGACCATGCCAACAAGCCATTGCAAAATATTATGATTTTAGAAATACATTGAATGGATTGTTTCTGGGACATTGGCTAACTGATGTTAAGCGTCACAATTTCGTAAAAAATTATTTGCACATTCGATTTATCAATTGGATTTTTGGTAGGTATTAACAGTGATCTGTTTCGGGGCACCATTTTTGATATCCTCCTGAGAATGTGTGTACCACGATGATTTGAGATGCATACTGGACAGATAATTTCTTCTGATGGCCCCCGAGTCCCCACTCCATGAATTCCCCCAATTTCCAGAGCCCCAAGTCCCCCCCATACCCCCTCGCTCCTGTAACACTGACAAGATAAAGCACATCACAACACTACAAAAATACTTTAAGTCATACGTTTCGACGAAAGAATTCCAAAATGCACTTTCAAACATCAACAGAATGTAACATGGACAAGATACACCACGATACAACACTACACAAATATTCCAAGTCATACATTTCAATATAGAAATTACAAAATGTAATTTAAAACATCAACAGAATGTAACACTCACAAGAAAAGCCACGGCACAACTCCACAAAAATATTCTAAGTCATACGCTTCAATAATAAAAATTCGAAAATACACTTTGAAACATCCACAGAATATAAAACTGATAAGATAAACCACGACAAAATACTACAAAATTATTCCGAGACATACGTTTAAACGAAAAAATTCCAAAATACACTTTGAAATATCAACAGAATGTAACACTAACAACATAAACCACACACCACACCACTACAAAAATATTCCAAGTCATATATTTCATTGAAAAATGTAACACTGATAAAACAAACCACGAAACAACACGACACAAATATTCTAAGTCTTAAAATTGAACAAAACAATTCCAAAATGAACTTTGAAAAATCAACAGAATGTAACACTGATAAGATAAACAACGAAAAAACACTACACAAGTATTCCAAGTCACACGTTTGAACGAAAAAATTCCAAAATGCACTTCGAAACATCAACAGAAGGTAACACTTACAAGGTGAACCACGACGAAACACTACAAAAATATTCAAAGTCATACGTATTAGCAAAAATAAATCCAAAATAAACGTTAAAACATCAACAGAATGCAACACTGACAAGATAAACCACGACACAACAGTACAAAAATAATCCATGTCTTGCGTTTCAACGAATAATTCCAAAATGAGCTTTGAAACATCAACAGAATGTAACACTGAGATAAACCACGACACAACACTATACAAATATTCCAAGTCATACGTTCCAACAAAAAAATTCCAGTATGCACTTTGAAACATCAACAGAATATAACACTGACAAGATAAACCACGACAGAACACTACAAAAAATTCCGAATTATACGTTTCAACGAAAAAAATATTCTAAGTCATACATTTCAATGAAAAAAAATCCAAAATGCACTTAGAAACACCAACAGAATGTAACATTGACAAGATAAACAACTAGACAAAACCGAAATAATACTCCAAGTCATACGTTTCAACGAAAAAATTCCAAAATGCACTTTAGAACATCAACAGAATGTAACACTGACAAGTTAAATTACGACACAACACGACAAAAATATTCCGAGTCACACGTTTTAAACGAAAAAAGTCCAAAAATACACTTTGGAACATTAAAAGTATGTAACACTGACAGGATAAACCACGACACAACACTACAAAAATATTCTATATCATACGTTTCAACGAAAAAAAATTCAAAATACACATTGAAACATCAACAAAATGTAACACTGACAAGATGAACCACGACAGAACACTACAAAAAAATTCCGAATTATACGTTTCAACGAAAAACTCCCAAAATGAAAATTGAAACATCAACAGAATATAATACTGACAAACTGAACCACGAAAAAATACTACAAAAATGTTCCAAGTCCTACTTTTCAACAAATCAAAAATTCCAAAATCCACCTTGAACCATCAACAGAATGTAACACTGACAAGATAAACCACGATACAACACTAAAAAAATATTCGAAGTCATTCGTTTCAAGAAAAAAAATATCCCAAAATGCACTTTGAAACATCAACAGAATGTAACACTGACAAGATAAACAGCTACACAAAACAATAAAAATATTCCAAGTCATACATTTCAACGAAAAAATTCTAAAATTCACTTCGAAACATCAACAGAATGTAACAATGACAAGATAAACTACGACACAACACCACAAAAATATTACAAGTCATACGTTTTCAACGAATAAATTCCCAAACTGCACATTGAAACATTAACAGGATAAACCACGATACAACACTACACAAATATCCTAATTTATACGTTTCAAGAAATAAATTCCAAAATGTACTTTGAAACATCAACAGAATGTAACACCGACAAGATAAACCACGAGATAACACTACAAAAATATTCCAAGTCATATGTTTCAACGAAAAAATTCCAAAACTCACTTTGAAATATCAGAGGAATGTAATAGTGACAAGATAAACAACGAGACAACACTACACAAATATTCCAAGTAATACATTTCAGAGATAACACTCCTAAATGCACTTTGAAACGTCAACAGAATGTAACATTGAGAAGATAAATCACGACACAACACAGAAAGTAATACTAAAAGGATATACTACGACACAACAATACAAAAATATTCCAAGTCATACGTTTCAACGAAAAAAATTCCAAAATGTGCTTTAAAAGATGCACAGAATGTAGCATTGACAAGATATACCGCGAAAAAACCCCAAACAATTTTCCTATGTTAGACATTTCAGCGAAGAAATTCTAAAATGCACATTGAAACATCAACAGAATATAACACTGACAAAATAAAGCCCGAGACAGCACTAAAAAATTCCAAGTAATACGTTTCAACGAAAAAATTCCAAAACTCACTTTGAAATATCAGAGGAATGTAATAGTGACAAGATAAACAACGACACAACACTACAAAAATATTCCAAGTAATACATTTCAGAGATAACACTCCTAAATGCACTTTGAAACGTCAACAGAATGTAACATTGAGAAGATAAATCACGACACAACACAGAATGTAATACTGACAGGATAAACTACGACACAACACTACAAAAATATTCCAAGTCATGCATTTGACCAAAGAATTTCCAAAATGAACTTTGAAACATCCACTGAATGTAACACTGATAAGATAAACCACGACAAAACATTACAAATACATTCCAATTCATACGTTTCAACAGAACAAACTTCAAATGCAACTTGAAACATCAACAGAATGTAACACTGATGAAATAAACCACGTCACAATGCTAAAAAATATTCCAAGTTATACATTTGAACGAAAAAAACCCAGAATGCACTTTGAAACATCGACAGAATGTAATACTGACAAGATAAACCACGACACAACATAAAAAAAAATTCCAAGTCATACGTTGCAACGAAAAAATTCCAAAATGCACTTTGAAACATCAACAGAATGTAAAAATGACACGACAAACTACGACACAACACTACAATTATATTCCAAGTCATACTTTCTCAACGAATAAATTCCGAAAATCCACATTGAAACATTAACAGAATATAACACTGACTGGATATGCCAAAACACAACGCTACAGAAGTATTTCATTTCATATGTTTCAACGAGAAAAAATCCAAAATGCAGTTTGAAACATCAACAGAATATAACACCGACAAGACATGCCACGACACAACGCTACAAAAATATTCCAAGTAATATGTTTCAACGAAAAAATTCCAAACTTCACTTTGAAATATCAACAGAATGTAACTGTGACAAGATAAACCACGACACTGCACAACAAAGATATTCCAAGTAATACGTTTCAGAAAAAAAATTCCAAAATGTACTTTGAAACGTCAACAGAATGTAACGTCGAGAGGATAAATCACGACACAAAACCGAATGACAGGATAAACTACGACGCAACTCTACAAAAATATTCCAAGTCATATGTTTCAATAAAGAAATTCCAAAATACACTTTGAAACATCAACAGAATATAACACTGACAAGATGAACCACGACGCAACAATACAAAAATATTCCAAGTTATTTGTTTCAACGAAAAAATTCCATAATGCACTTTGAACCATCAACAGAATGTAACACTGATGAGATAAACCACGTCACAATAGCAAAAATATTCCAAGTTATACATTTCAACGAAAAAAAAACCCAGAATGCACTTTGAAACATCGACAGAATGTAACACTGACAAGATAAACCACGACACAATACTATAAAAAAATTCCGAATTACACGTTTTAACGAAAAACTCCCAATATGCACATTGAAACATCAACAGAATGTAAAACTGACAAACTGAACCACGACAAAACACTACAAAAATGTTCTGAGTCATAAGTTTAAACAAAAAATTCCAAAATGCACTTTGAACCATCAACAGAATGTAACACTGACCAGATAAATTACAACACAACACTAAAAAAATATTCCAAGTCATTCGTTTCAACGGAAAAAAAATTCCAAAATGCCCTTTGAAACAATAACAGAGTGTAATATTGACTGGATAAACAACTAAACAACAGAACAAAAATATTCCGAGTCATATGTTTCAACGAAGAAATACCGAAATACAATTTGACGCATCAACAGAATATAACAATGACAAGATAAACCACGACACAACACTACAAAAATATTCCAAGTCATATGTTCTCAACGAATAAATTCCCAAAATGCACATTTAAACATTAACAGAATATAACACTGACAGGATAAACCACGACACAACACTACAAAAATATTCCAAGTCATACTTTTAAAAAAAAGCATTTCCAAAATGAACTTTGAAACATCAACAGAATATAACACTGACAATATAAACCACGACACAACACTAGAAAAATAATCCAAGTCATACGTTGCAATGAAAAAATTCTACAATGAACTTTGAAATGTCAACTTAATGTAACTGTGACAAGATAAACCACGAAACAACACTTCAAAAGTATTCCAAGTAATACGTTTCAGAAAAAAATCCAAAATGTACTTTGAAACGTCAACAGAATGTAAAATCGAGAAGATAAATCACGACACAACACAGAATGACAGGATAAACTGACGACTCAACTCTATAAAAATATTCAATGTCATGTGTTTGTACGAAGAAAATCCAACAAGTACTTTGAAAGAACAACTGAATGTAGCATAGACTTGACATGCCACGACGAAACGCTTAAAAAACACCCAATGCCCTGCGTTTCAACGAAAGATTCCCGAAAAACACTTTGAAACATCAACAGAATGTAACACTGAAAAGATGAACCACGACACAACACTACAAAAAAATTCCCAATTATACGTTTTAACGAATAACTCCCAAAATGCAAATTAAAACATCAAGAGAATGTAATACTGACAGACTGAACCACGACAAAACAATCCAAAATTGTTCCGAGTCATAAGTTTCAACAAAAAAAAAAAGTTCCAAAATCCACTTTGAACAATCAACAGAATGTAACACCTACCAGATAAACCAGGACAAAACACTAAAAAAATATTCCAAGTCATTCGTTTCAACGAAAAAAAATCACAAAATTCACTTTTGAAACATCAACAGAATGTAATACTGACAAGATAAACAACTACACAACACAACAAAAATATTCCAAGTCATTACGTTGCAACGAAAAAATTCCAAAATGTACTTTGAAACATCAACAGAATGTAAAATGACACGAACCACTACGAAATAACACTACAAAAATATTCCAAGTCATATTTTCTCAACGAATAAATTCCGAAAATCCACATTTAAACATTAACAGAATATAACACTGACTAGATAAACCACAATAAAACACTTCAAAAATATTCCAAGTCATACGTTTCAACAAAAACAATTCAAAAATGAACTTTGAAACATCAACAGAATATAAAACCGACAATATAAACCACGACACAACACTTCACAAATATTCCAAGTAATATGTTTCAACGAAAAAATTCCAAACTTCACTTTGAAATATCAACAGAATGTAACTGTGACAAGATAAACCACGACACTGCACTACAAAGATATTCCAAGTAATACGTTTCAGAAAAAAAATTCCTAAATGTACTTTGAAACGTCAACAGAATGTAACGTCGAGAGGATAAATCACGACACAAAACCGAATGACAGGATAAACTACGACGCAACTCTACAAAAATATTCCAAGTCATACGTTTCAATGAAGAAAATCCAAAATACACTTTGAAACATCAACAGAATATAACACTGACAATATAAACCACGACACAACACTAGAAAAATGTTCAAGTCATACGTTTCAACGAAAAAATTCCAAAATGCACTTTGAACCATCAACAGAATGTAACACTGACCAGATAAATTACAACACAACACTAAAAAAATATTCCAAGTCATTCGTTTCAACGAAAAAAAATCACAAAATGCACTTTGAAACATTAACAGAATGTAACACTGACAAGATAAACCACAACACAACACAACAAAAATATTCCAAGTCATACATTTCTACAAAAAGTTCCAAAATGCACTTTGAAACGTCAACAGAATGTAACATTGACAAGATAAACTACGACACAACGCTACAAAAATATTCCAAGTCATATGTTCTCAAAGAATAAATTCCCAAAATGCACATTGAAACATTAACAGAATAAAACACTGACAGGATAAACTACGACACAACACTACAAAAATATTCCAAGTCATACGTTTCAACAAAAACAATTCCAAAATGCACTTTGAAACATCAACAGAATATAACACCGACAATATCAACCACGACACAACACTACAAAAATATTCCAAGTAATATGTTTCAACGAAAAAATTCCAAACTTCACTTTGAAATATCAACTTAATGTAACTGTGACAAGATAAACCACGACACAACACTTCAAAAGTATTCCAAGTAATACGTTTCAGAAGAAAATCCTAAATGTACTTTGAAACGTCAACAGAATGTAACATCGAGAAGATAAATGACGACACAACACAGAATGACAGGATGAACTACGACTCAACTCTATAAAAATAGTCCAAGTCATACGAATATAACACTGACATCAACAGAATATAACACTGACAAGATAAACCACGACACAACACTACAAAAAATATTCAAAGTCATACGTTTGAACAAAAAAAATTCCAAAATGCTTTTTAAACATCAACAGAATGTAACACTGACAAGATGAACCACGATACAACAACTCAAAAATGTTCCAAGTTATTTTTTTCAACGAAAAAATTCCATAATGCCCTTTGAACCAACAACAGAACGTAACACTGATGAGATAAACCACGTCACAATACTAAAAAATATTCCAAGTTATACATTTCAACAAAAAAATCAGAATGCACTTTGAAACATCGACAGAATGTAACATTGACAATAAGATCTTTGTCTTCTTCTTCTTACTTGGATTTGTATGGAGACACTTTTTTATAATCTCCTGAGGGGTCCTGGGGGTTGTCGGAGGGAGGGGTTATGGAGGGGACTTGGAGCCCTGGAAATTGGGGATATTTCATGGAGTAAGGACTTGGGGCCGAAGCATCCGATGAAATTATCTCTCCAGTATGCATCTACATTCCTAACATTCCTAAATTCCTAAAACATTCCTAAATGCATTTTGAAACGTTAACAGAATGTATTATTGAGAAGATAAATCACGAAACAACACAGAATGTAACAGAATGTAACAGTGACAGGATAAACTACGACACAACACTACAAAAATATTCCAAGTCACACGTTTCAACGAAGAAATTCCAAAATGAACTTCGAAAGAATAACAAAATATAAAATTGACAAGATATGCCACATCAAAACACTACAAAATACTTCATGTCATGTATTCCTCCAAAAAAATTCCGAAATCCAATTTTAAACATCAACAGAATATGGCATCGACAAGATGAACCACGATGCAACAATACAAAAATATTTTAAGTTATTTGTTTCAACGAAAAAATTTCAGAATGCACTTTGAAACATCAACAGAATGTAACACTGATGAGATAAACCACGTCACAATGCTAAAAAATATTCCAAGTTATACATTTCAACGAAAAAAACCCAGAATGCACTTTGAAACATCGACAGAATATAACACTGACAAGATAAACCACGAAACAACATTAACATTGACAAGACAAACCACGACACGATACTACAAAAATATTCCTAGTCATACGTTTTCAACGAATAAATTCGCAAAATGCACATTGAAACATTAACAGAATATAACACAGACAGGAAAAACCACGACACAACACTACGAAAATATTCCAAGTAATACGTTTCAATGAAAAAATTCCAAAATTCACTTTGAAATATCAACAGAATGTAACTGTGACAAGATAAACCCCGACACAACACTACAAAAATATTCCAAGTAATACGTTTCAGAAAAAAATTATAAATGCACTTTGAAACGTCAACAGAATGTAAAATCGAGAAGATAAATCACGACACAAAACCGAATGTAATACTGACAGGATAAACCACGAATCAACACGACAAAAATATCCAAAATTATATGTTTCTATAATAACATTCCAAAATATAATTTGACACATTAACAGAATGTAAAATTGACTACATAAACGACGACACAACACTTCAAAAATAATTAAAGTCATGTGTTTCAATGAAGAAATTCCAAATTTGCACTTTGAAACATCAACAGAATGTTACACTGACAAGATGAACCACGATACAACAATTCAAAAATGTTTAAAGTTAGTTGTTTCAACGAAAAAAATTTCATAATGCCCTTTGAACTATCAACAGAATGTAACACTGATGAGATAAACCACGGCACAATACTAAAAAATATTCCAAGTTATACATTTCAACGAAAAAAAAAACAAAACAGAATGAACTTTGAAACATCGACAGAATGTAACATTGACAATAAGACCTTTGTCTTCTTCTTCTTACTTGTGTTTGTTTGGAGACACTTTTTTATAATCTCCTGAGGGGTGTTGGGGGGTGTTGGAGGGAAGGGTTATGGAGGGGACTTGGAGCCCTGGAAATTGGCGGGATTTCATGGAGTGAAGACTCAGGGCCCAAGCATCAGATGAAATTATCTCTCCAGTATGCATCTCAAATCATCGTGGTATGCATATCCTCAGGAGGATGGCATAAATAATGCCACGAAATAGATCACTGTTAGGCCTAATATCTCCAAACATCCAATTGATAAATTGAATGTGCAAATAACTTGTTAGGACATTGGGACGCTTAACATCAGTTGGCCAATGTCCAACTGATCCCATAATGCACTTTGAACCATCAACAGAATGTAACACTGATGAAATAAACCACGTCACAATACTAAAAAATATTCCAAGTTATACATTTCAGCGAAAAAAAAAACCAGAATGCACTTTGAAACATCGACAGAATGTAACATTGACAATAAGATCTTTGTCCTCTTCTTCTTACTTGGGTTTGTATGGAGACACTTTTTTATAATATCCTGAGGGTTTCCTGGGGGGGCTGTTGGAGGGAGGGGTTATGGAGGGGAAGTGGAGCCCTGGAAATTGGTGGGATTTCATGGAGTGAGGACTCGTGGCCTAAGCATCAGAAGAAATTATCTCTCCATTATGCATCTCAAATCATCGTAGTATGCATATTGTTAGGAGGATGCCATAAATAATGCCCCGAAACAGATCACTGTTAGGCCTAATACCTCCAAAAATCCAATTGATAAATTGAATGTGCAAATAACTTGTTACGACGTTGAGACGCTTAACATCATTTGGATAATGTCCCGGAAACAATACATTGAATGTATTTCTAAAATCATAATATTTTGAATGGTTTGTTGGCATAGTCGAGTAACCTGTCATTCTTTTACCTTAGGAAATCATGGGTCTCACGTACGATCCGTACATCACACACAAATTTCATAAAATCAATGGAAAGTTCATTAGAGGATAAAAAATCATGTCGTTGGATTTTGTGTATGGATGTATGTATGGCTGGTTATGTCTGCTGTATGGATAAGATGATGTGTTGATATATGGATGGTGTCTTGTATTGTTATATAGGTGGTTATGTCTGTTGTTATATGGTGGGGGTACTGGGTTCATGGAATATAGGGAATTTTGTGCAGATTGCCTTCTGAGCCGCTTCCTTAGATTGACATATTACTACTGAAATTACTCCTGGACAAGTCAATCCTCGCTGCGTGTTCCCCCGAAAAATTTCTTACTTACGATTTTGCCTGAAAAATACACCTTAGCATACTTCCATTTGAAGAGAGACTTGTTTTCATTTAATTTCTGATCCTTTTGAGTTCATTCAGGAATCCTTCCCTGTGTGGGAAATATTTCCCAGAAATCCCCCCCCAATTGAAAGTTTCTTCCGCAGAAAATTTTCATAGAGAGTTTCTCCTGCTGATAATTTCCCCATGGAAGATTTTTCCCTTGGAACACCCCCCCCCCAATGTCAAAATATCCCATTGAATTTCAACTTTGATGAAAATTTCCTCTGAATAGTACCCCTCAAAGACTCTTCACTAGTAAAATTGGATCGCCGACAGGAAAGTAAGACAAATACAAAAAGATTTGTATACAAATTTTGGTAAATTCCCCCGTATAAAACTTCCCCTGGAAAGTTCACCCCGAAAACCTCCATAACAATTGGAAATTCTCCCCGAACAGATTCTATTCCCAGAAGATCTTCCCCCCTCCCCTTGCAAAATGTCGATATAATTCCCTATGACAAATACTATATTTAAACAATTGGAAAATTTAATAGCTTGTGTCCTCCGGTGGCTCTGGGAATCATGCCATCCCCAATGACATATTTATTGCACGTTACAACTCTACTGAATAAAATGGCTATCTAAAAAATTTGATCAGACAACTTTTCGGAAAAAGAGTGTGAGAGGGGGCTAATTACTCTCCAATTTCTTTGTTCACTTTAAAAAGGCACTAGATCTTTTTATTCCCGTTTGACTGAGACACTAGATCTTTTAATCCCCTCTGACACTAGAAGACGGCACGAAATATTTATGCCCAATTTCCCAGGAGTGCTTCCAGGCGAGATAAGTTGGCCAAAATTCATGAGTTCTTTCAATGGAAAGCACTGCCAATTCTTGCACCAGGAAAGACCCGTTGGTTGTCCCTTCAGCCTTGCATAAAGAGGCTTATTGAGAATCAGGTTGCTCTTACTCATTATTTCATAAAAACCACAATTGACGACCCAACTGCAAGCAATGACCTTATCTTGTCAACATTACAAAGCAAGTTGACAAAGCCATACTTTGAATTTATGGACTACTCTCCTGGCCTCTCTAATAAATTCAACACAGTTTTTCAATCTGAGCTTCCACTTCTTCACACCCTAAAGGCAAGTGTCAGCAAACTTGTGAATAATATTGTGTCTACCTTCATGGAACTGGACTTTGTTCGCAGTGCCTGCCCTTAAACTGGACATATGTGGGAATAGGTGCAGCTGATTCAATGCAAGAACTCGTAGATGCTCAAGAGCCAAGTGATAATATTGATCTCTTTTACTAGTCTTGTAGAAACTACAATATAGTCCTAATCAAGCAGATCCAAGACAATTTCAAGTTAGAAGATGAAATTTATGAAATTTTGGCTTTGGTTGAACCAAGGAATGTAAGAAATTTGAAGCCAAAATCTCTAAGGCCACTATTTTCGAGAACTCCTGTTCTAACAGAAAAGTGTTGCGTCCAAAAAACGGACGTAGAATGGAGATCTCAGGCAATAACTGATGTCACTGAGCTTCATTTGGGAGATGCCCAAGTTGAAGACCTGTCAGTTGGGCAGTACTGGATGAAGATATTTAGTCTGAAGACTCGTAGTGGCGAAATCAAGTACCCAGAATTGCGGAAGTGTATATCACTGATCTTTTCGTCACCCTTTAGTAATGTACCAGCTGAAACTTTGTTTAGTCTCCTGAAATTAATCAAAACAGACATCCGAAATAATCTCGAGAGTGTCACGTTAGTCTCACTTATTCGAGTCAATTACTGGTTGAAAAACGAAGATAAAACTGCATCAACTGTAAGCATACCAAAAGCTGTCGCTGGCTTCAAGACGAAAGCAAACGCTACGTGCGATGAAGTGCTGGAGATGAGACTTAGTTGAAGTTTTTTTTTAATTGAGCTTTTTTGCACTTAATCAGTAGTGTAAAAGATATTATGTCAATTATTATCTGAAGTGAAAAATAACGCTTTGATGCTGTGCTATATTTTTCGTGTAGTTTGTATAGAAATCTCTGGCAAAATATTTCTTTTTTTAGGGAAAAAATAGGGAGAAATCAGACTTATTGACAAGGAATTTTAGGGAAAATTTATATTAAAATAAGGAAAATTGAAATTGAAATGTGGAAGCCCTGAACAAAGGATGTCGATACAGAATTTATTCAATTTCATACTTACATTTTATCAATTTTATCCGATGTATCTCACAAAAAAGATGATGATAAAAATTATTCACTCTGATACTGAGATTTTGTCAATGTTATCCAATGTATCCGACAAAGGATGTTAACAAAGAGTTTACTCAATCTGATACTTAGATTCTGTCAGTTTTATCCGATGTATCTGAAAAAAGCTGTTGATAAAGAATTTTTTTACTCTGATAATTAGATTATATCAATTTTATCCGATGTTTCCGACAATAGATGTTGATAAAGAATTTATTCATTCTAATACATAGATTGTGTTAATGTTATCCGACGTATCAGACAAATGATGTTGATAAAGAATGTTAATAAAGAATACATTCCCCCTGATACTTAGATTTTGTCACTATTATCAAACGTATCCGTCAAAAGACATTGATAAAGAATTTGTTCACTCTAATACTTAGATTTTCTCAATTGTATCAAGCGTATCTGACAAAGGACGATGATGAAGAATTTATTGGGTCTGATACATAGATTTTGTGAATGTTATTTGATTTATCCGACAAAAGACGTTGATAAAGAATTTATTCAATCTGATATTTAGATTTCGTCAACTTTATCTCACGCATCCGACAAAAGATTTTGATGAAGAATTTATTCAATGTGATGCTTAGATTTTGTCAATTTTATCCGATGTATCTGACAAGATGTTTATAAAAAAATTTATTCACTCTGATACTTAGAATTTGTCAATTTTATGTGATGTATGTGACAAAGGATGTTGATAATTAAATTTATTCACTCTGATACTTAGATTTTGTCAATGTTATCCTATGTGTCCGACAAAAGATGTTGATGAAGGATTTAGTCATTCTAATACATAGATTTTGTCAGTCTTATCTGACATATCCAACAAATGATGTCGATAAAGAATGTTAATAAAGAATTTATTCACTCTAATACCTAGATTTTGTCAGTGTTATCAAACGTATTTGTCAAAAGACATTGAAAAAGAATTTATTCACTCTGATACTTAGATTTTGTCAATGTTATAAATATATCTGACAAAAGACGATGATAAAGAATTTATTCACTCTGATACTTAGATTTTGTGAATGTTATATGATGTATCTGACAAAATAAGTTGATAAAGAATTTATTCACTCTGATACTTAGATTTTGACAATGTTACCTGACGTGTACTACAAAAGATGTTGATAAAAAATTTATTCAATCTGATACTTAGATTTTTTAAATTTTATCCTATGTAACTGACAAAGATGTTGAAACAAAACATTTATTAATTCTGATACTTAGATTTCGTCATTGTTATCAAACGTATCTGTCAAAAGACACTGATAAAAAATTTGTTCTTAGATATTTTCCATTTCATCAAGCATACCTGACAAAAGACAATGATGAAGAATTTATTGGGTCTGATACTTAGATTTTTTTTAATGATATCCGATGGATTAGACAAAAGACGCTGATAAAGAATTTATTCAATCCGATACTTAGATTTTGTCAATTTTATTCAACGTATCCGAAAAAAAGATATTGATGAAGAATGTATTCAATCTTATACTTAGATTTTGTCAGTTTTATCCGATGTATCTGACAAGGTGTTGATAAGAAAATTGTTCACTCAGATACTTAGATTTTGTCAATTTTTTCCGTTGTATCTGAGAAAGGATGTTGATAAAAAATTTATTTTTTCTGATACTTAGATTTTGTCAATTTTATCCGATGTATCTGACAAAAGATATTGATGAAGAATTTATTCAATCTGATACTTAGATTTTGTCAATTTTATCCGATATATCTTACAAGATGTTGATAAAAAAATTTATTCACACTGATACTTAGATTTTGTCAATTTTATCCTATGTATCTGACAAAGAATGTTGATAAAAACTTTATTCACTCTGATACTTAGATTTTGACAATGTTATCTGACGTATCTGGCAAAAGATATTGATGAAGAATTTATTCAATATGATAGTTAGATTTTGTCAATTTTATCCGATGTATCTTACAAGATGCTGATAAAAATTTATTCACTCTGATACTTAGATTTTTTCAATTTTATCCGATGTATCTGACAAAGGATGTTGATGAAAAATGCATTCACTCTTATACTTAGATTTTGACAATGTTATCCGACGTATCTGACAAAAGATGTTGATAAAGAATATAGTCGATCTGATACTTAGATTTTGTCAATTATATCCAATGTAACTGACAAAGATGTTGATAGAAAACATTTATTCACTCTGATACTTAGATTTTTTTGATGTTATCCTATGTATACGAGAATAGATGTTGATATAGAATTTAATCATTGTGATACTTAGATTTTGATAATGTTAACAAACGTATCCAGCAAAGGTTGTTGATAAAAAATTTATTCACTATGATACATAGATTTTCTCAATTTTATCCGATGTATCCGACAAAAGATGATGATGAAGAATTTATTGCTTCTAATACATAGATTTTGTCAATGTTATCCGACGTATCCGACAAATGATATCGATAAAGAATGTTAATAAAGGATTTATTCACTCAGAGACTTAGATTTTGTCAGTGTTATCGAACATATCTGTCAAAAGACATTGTTAAAGAATTTATTAACTCTGATACTTAGATTTTCTCACTTTTATCAAGGATATCTGAAAAAGGACGATTATAAAGAATTTATTCACTCTGATAATTAGATTTTGTGAATGTTATCTGATGTATCTGACAAAAGAAGCTGATAAAGAATTTATTCACTCTGATACTTAGAATTTGTCAGTGTTATCAAACGTATCTGTCAAAAGACATTGATAAAGAATTTATTCACTCTGATACTTAGAATTTCACAATTTTATCAAGCATATGTGACGAAAGGCAATGATAAAGAATTTATTCAATCTGAATGTTATCTGATGTATCCGACAAAAGAAGTTGATAAAGAATTTGCTCACTCTGATACTTCAGATTTTGACAATGTTATCATGCGTATCTTACCAAAGATGTTGATAAATTTTTTTTTTAATCTGATACTTAGATTTTGTCAATTTTATCCGATGTATTTGACAAAGATGTTGATACAAACAATTTATTCACTCTGGTACTTAGATTTTGTCAATGTTATCCTATGTATCTGATAAGATGTTGACGTTGATATAGAATTTAATAACGCTGACACTTAGATTTTGATAATGTTAACCGACGTATCCGGTAAAGGATGTCGATAAGGAATTTATTCGCTCTGATATTTTGATTTTATCAATTTTATCCGACCTATCCGACAAAAGATGTTGATAAAGAATTTATTTATTCTGATACTTAGATTTTGTCGATGTTAACCCATCTATCCGACATATGATGCATGAAACTTCCTTTTCTTACATCTCCGATTTTTTAGTAGACATTCTAAACGTTTGATATACAAGCATACTCTAAAAATAATGAACACATAACAAGGTTATGCGTAATATATTTTTAATAAAATAATGATATGTAGAATATTAATATAAAAAATATGTTACATATATTAATATACATTATCAAAATGAATGAACAACTTTGGACATTTTGAATCTGTTCCATAAAATAGTTACTAATGTTCTCTCTTGATACTGTAGCTATTGTATTCTCCTACTTCGTAATCAGTAGAATAATCATTAATCCATTTTGAGTCATACACAATTTTTATAGGGGTGTCATATACAGCTTCAATATGCGTTTCATCTTTGGTTTCAATGGGTTCATTGATTATATGATCAATAGTAGTAATAATGTTCACCTGCGCATTATTTTCCATCAATTTATCTCTATATTTATTAGTGATATTGTCTGCCAATGCCCTTTTGATTTTGCTAGTGATGTCACTGTCTATTCTCACATTGTGTTTACACAGTTAACAGTTCTGGCATGTAGACAAAATATGACATAATATTAGTGCAACAGTTGGCCTTTCTTTTCCTCTGAGCTTTCATTTCAATATTAATACCAAAACGATGGCAATATGATATTTCCACAGGTAACGTGTTACCAGAAGCATTATCGAGAAGATGTCCATCTTCATCAGCTATTATTTTTATTTTTCTGTTTCGTTTGAGCACTAACTTCTGTAGAGATATCACTCTCGCATATCCAACATGAGTGATATTGAATGCTTTCGATGTTCAAAAGAAATATAAACTCTCACTGTCATGGCAACGCATCATACGTTTCGAATAGTGTTACCACTAGTGCTTGTTTCGTAGTTCAAATATTGATATATGTCAGCATTTAACGCAACGATGATTTTATCGTGCGTACACACTTTCGTCTAATAATTCATCTTCACTTAAAAAAAATATGATATCGGTGGTTATCCTTCCAATGTAAGAAAATTACTGATTTAATACACATAATAAACTAGATAGTCTCGATAAGCATCCATAGAGTACTACTGGTATAGTCGCATAATGTGTGTGAGTAGCCATAGAGTTCCATTGATACAGCCGCATGCATATTTCATATCGTTTTAAGATGCGTACAAAAAGTTTATTAATTTTCTAAGTCCAAAAAAATTTAAGTCCAAAAAAAGTGCTACTACAAACATTATCCGATGTATGTGACAAGATGTTGATAAAAAATTTATTCACTCTGATACTTAGATTTTGTCAATGTTATCCTATATATCCGACAAAGGGTCTAGATATAGAATTTAATTATTCTGATACTTAGATTTTGATAATTTTATCTGACATATCCAGCAAAGAATTTTGATAAAGATTTAATTCACTCTGATACATAGATTTTCTCAATTTTATCAGACATATCCGACAAAAGATGTCGATAAAGGATTTTTTCATTCTAATACATTGATTTTGTCAATGTTATCCAACGTATCCGACAAATGATGTCGATGAAGAATGTTAGTAAAGATTTTATTCACTCTGATACTTAGATTTTGTCTCTGTTATCAAACATATTTGTAAAAAAACATTGATAAAGAATTTATAGATTTTGACAATGTTATCCGACGTATCCGACAAAAGATGTTGATAGAAAACATTTATTTACTCAGATGCTTAAATTTTGTCAATGTTATCAAACGTATCCTTCAAAAGACATTGATAAAGATATATATAGCAAAAAGTGCTACTACAAACATTATTTTTCTAATAGAAAAAGTCACGAATAACATATCTATATCATTCTCATTTTGAATTTGGAAAATATTAAATGTGAGTTTTTTTGTTTTAAGTATGTTTCATGTCATTCTAAGACATGTAAAATTTTTTTTTTAAATTACCATGTTAAAAATAAAAAAAGTTAAAAAAATAAACTTAAAAAAAAGTATTTAAAAATGGGGGCCTAAAGTTGGAGGTAGGGGGTCCCTTTGAGGTTAGGGAGGGGTTACCCTTGGAGGTTGAGGTCCTTGGTGGTTATGGGCCTTGGTGGTTGCGGTCCTTGATGGTTCAAATCCATAACCATCTCGCTAGTTGATTTCTAAGGATTCTTCTGAGTTTCTATATTAAAATTCTTTTCTTGGCATCCACAGCTTTATTAGTTTCAACCTTTTAGTAAACTCCATTGTTAAAGAATATTACAAATTCTCCCCCCCACCCCTCATTATGTACTTATGTGTTATGCGGAACACAGCCAAGAATTAAAGCTAAGTTAAGTCGCAAGATCTTCTTGTCGTCGCTAACCGTTTCTATAGATTGATACCAATGATGCTATTCTAATATTTATGTCAAGTTCCGTGAAACTTACCGTACTCTCAGACTTACCTTAACTGCTAAGCAGTTTTAACCCTTTTAGCACTCTCATTCTATCCAATTAAAATATTTCTCGTATTATTCTCATCTTGGTTTCATCCCTGTTATCCAAATCATCATTAAGAACGTTCGTCCCGGATCAGCACCTCCCCCACTACTGTGGAAGCGTCGACACGTTTTCTTGGAACTTTGGCGATTTATTTTGGCCTAAAATGTCTGTCGTAGATCCTGCTCATCCACCAGAACGTTTTCACGTCGAAATAATACTAGGAACATTCTCAATCAGTTATTAGTTACAACTAGAAACTACGTCTCACCGTAGTTTGAATTTCGCGCCTTGATTCTTACGTCATCACTGTGCTGTCCTATGTTGTATAAACTAAAAACCGTGTTCCGGGATTTTTTTCGAAGAAAAATCGGGATTTAAGTTTTGAGCTGGTGGCGACCCTGCTTAGGTCTCTTGTTATCAGAATGATAAAGTGTATTATAATACAGGTAATTATAATTTTATAGTGGTGAAATATTAGCTCAAATAAAAATACAAGCAGGATTTACACATGATAAACATGAAAAAAAATCAAATAGCCGAGAAAAATGAGGGTAATATCAGCCACCAGGCAAAAAAGAAGTGGAAATGATAGAGGCAAATATTTCGTCAGGAACTTCTGCCCAGTAGTCTTCAGTGCTCAAAAAAGAAGGAAAACTAATATTTTGAATTAACTCTAACTGAGCGGAAGAATAAAAAAAAAACAAGCCAAAATAAATGAAATACTATTCAGCAATTTAATTTGGCAAGAATTCTCTGCTTAGGGATTGACTTAGTTTGTCTACTGACCTATTTCATTAAAAGTGTGGTCAGATGATCTTAATTTAAACTTAAGAAAAATGTTATTTGAATCCTTTAATTTTAATTTTCTGTAAATTGGGTTTATACGAATATCTCCAGTATCTCTATTTAAGCAAGGTCTCTATATATGATTTTTTTTTCAATTTCAATTGCCTTCCTAAAAGAATTCGGGAAGCCATTTGTTTCAAATATTAAGTTTGTCTCATCAAAAAGAACTGTATGATCTGGCTTTTCAACAATGTGGAGTGCCAAAGCAAAATCCATGTCCTCATTTTTATTTCAAATTTCATATCTTGTATTCATACCGTCTTTTACCCGGAAGCCAGCACCCCACCCCCGGAAAGTAAACCCCCCGGGATAATTGCTCCTTATTTTACACTTGGATAATTACAGGATTTTCATTAGATGGGAAATTGAAATTTCTACTCTCCTGTTTAAGTCAGGGGCAATCGTATTGCAATACTTATAGTAAAGACCCATAAGGGTACAATGTATTAATATTTCTTCATTTGTTTTTTCCCAGAGGCACTTCATGTGGAAGAGGTGGTCGAATAAGCTTTGGAGGGGGACCAGTCAATTGGAAATCGAAGGTCCAGAGCTCTTTTCTAAGATTTATCATGCTTTTCAATGAATTACTACCGAATGAGTTGTTACTGACTACAGTGTCTAAAAGAAACTCTTATTCTAGTTTAACAGCTCCTTGTGTTTCAGTAGTTGTTTTGAAAGAATCATCAGATTAATTCAAAATTAGCTCTAAGGGAGAGACGATCGGAGGGTGGAGGTAGGAATTGGTATATAATCCTCAGGGCCGTGTCCAGGACTTACGTTTAGGGGAGAGGGGCTCTGGAACTGGCACAGTCACTTGAATCAGAATCTAAATATGAAGGAGAGGAGCTAGATTTACAAGCAAATCCTGTTGAAGAGAGTCTTGATGACTGTGAAAGTGAGTAGAGTGTGACATTATACTTTGCATACTTTATGTTCCTTCCTGTGCTATTTGGGGAGATTACGTTCCTTGGCACCTTTTCAGAGCCTGTACTTATGGATACCTTTCCAAGCAACGTGATTAAACACGCTTTTACAATCGGAATTGTTTGATTGACATTTGCAAAAAGGGATAAGGAATTCGCAAATTGGACTCTATGAACGATATTAATTAATGTTTGAATAATAGGAGTGTGATTGATTCTAATCAGTGATTGGATAATTTTTTAACTATAAATCTCTGAATAAAATAATTTTGGATTTTGTTAAATAAATAATGCTTGTACCTTTTAAAATAGCTTTACGGGGTTTGAGAGACTCTGCTGTTTTATTCTGTGTGTTTTTTTTCTTTACTTTGTAATCATTGAAAAAGCGATGATTATTGTTAAATAAATAATTCTTGTACCATTTAAAATAGCTTTACGGGGTTTAAGAGACTCTGTTGTTTTATTCTCTGTGTTTTTTTTTCTTTAATTGTTGACCATTGAGAAAGCGAGGATTTTTGTTAAATTAATAATTCTTGTACCCTTTAAAATAGCTTTACGGGTTTTGAGACACTCTGTTGTTTTATTCTGTGTGTTTTTTTTCTTTACTTGATGGTCATTCAAAAAGCGAGGATTTTTGTTAAATAAATAATTCTTGTACCTTTTCAAATAGCTTTACGGGGTTTGAGAGACTCTGTTGTTTTATTCTGTGTAATTTTTTTTCTTTACTTTGTGGTCATTGAAAAAGCGAGGATTTCTGTTAAATAAATAATTCTTGTACCTTTTAAAATAGCTTTACGGGGTTTGAGAGACTCTGTTGTTTTATTCTGTGCGTTTTTTTCTTTACTTGGTGGTCATTCAAAAAGCGAGGATTTTTGTTAAATAAATAATTCTTGTACCTTTTAAAATAGCTTTACGGGGTTTGAGAGACTCTGTTGTTTTATTCTGTGTGTTTTTTCTTTACTTGGTGGTCATTCAAAAAGCGAGGATTTTTGTTAAATAAATCATTCTTGTACCTTTTAAAATAGATTTACGGGGTTTGATAGACTTTGTTTTCTTTTTCTGTGTGTTTTTTCTTTAATTGTTGATTATTCAAAAAGCAAGGATTTCTTTTAAATAATCAATCTTTGTACCTTTTAAAATAGCTTTACGGGGGTTTGGAAGACTCTGTTGTGTTATTCTGTGTGTTTTTTTTCTGTATTTGATTATCATTTAAAAAATGACGATTCAAGTTAAATAAATAATTTTTTTACCTTTTAAAATAGATTTATGGGGTTTGAGAGACTCTGTTGTTTTATTCCGTAGATTTTTGTTAAATAAATAATTCTTGTACCTTTTAAAATAGCTTTACGGGGTTTGAGAGACTCTGTTGTCTTATTCTGTGTTTTTTTCTTTACTTGGTGGTCATTCAAAAAGCGAGGATTTTTGTTAAATAAATAATTCTTGTACCTTTTAAAATAGCTTTACGGGGTTTGAGAGACTCTGTTGTCTTATTCTGTGTGTTTTTTTTCTTTACTTGGTGGTCATTTAAAAAGCAAGGTTTTTAGTTAAATAAATAATTCTTGTACCTTTTAAAATAGCTTTACGGGGTCTGAGAGACTCTGTTGTCTTATTTTGTGTGTTTTTTTTATTTACTTGGTGGTCATTCAAAAAGCGAGGATTTTTGTTAAATAAATAATTCTTGTACCTTTTAAAATAGCTTTACGGGGTTTGAGAGACTCTGTTGTTTTATTCTGTGTGTTTTTTTTCTTTACTTGGTGATCATTCAAAAAGCGAGGATTTTTGTTAAATAAATAATTCTTCTACCTTTTAAAATAGCTTTACGGGGTTTGAGAGACTCTGTTGTTTTATTTTGTGTGTTTTTTTTTCTTTACTTGGTGGTCATTGAAAAAGCGAGGATTTTTGTTAAATAAATAATTCTTGTACCTTTTAAAAAAGCTTTACGGGGTTTGAGATACTCTGTTGTTTTATAATGTGTGTTTTTTTCTTTACTTGGTGGTCATTCAAAAAGCGAGGATTTTTGTTAAATAAATAATTCTTGTACCTTTAAAAATAGCTTTACGGGGTTTGAGAGACTCTGTTGTTTTATTCTGTGTGTTTTTTTTCTTTAATTGGTGGTAATTAAAAAAGCGAGGATTTTTGTTAATAAATAATTCTTTTACCTTTTAAAATAGCTTTACGGGGTTTGAGAGACTCTGTTGTTTTATTCTGTGTGTTTTTTTTCTTTACTTGATGGTCATTCAAAAAGCGAGGATTTTTGTAAATAAATAATTCTTGTACCTTTTAAAATAGCTTTACGGGGTTTGAGAGACTCTGTTGTCTGATTCTGTGTGTTTTTTTTTCTTTATTTTGCGGTCATTCAAGAAGCAATAATTTTTGTAAAATAAACAGTTCTTTTACATTTAAAAATATTTTTACGGGGTTTAAGAGACTCTGTTTTTTTAGTCTGTGTGTTTTTTTTATTTACTTTGTGGTCATTCAAAAAGCTAGGATTTCTTTTAAATAAATAATTCTTTTACCATTTAAAATATTTTTAAGGGGTTTGAGAGACTCTGTTGTTTTATACTGTTTTTTTTTTTTTACTTGGTGGTAATTCAAAAAGCGATGATTTTTGTTAAATAAATAATTCTTGTAACTTTTAAAATAGCTTTACGGGGTTTGAGAGACTCTGTTGTTTTATTCTGTGTGTTTTTTTTTCTTTACTTGGTGGTCATTCAAAAAGCGAGGATTTTTGTTAAATAAATAATTCTTGTACCTTTTAAAGAAGCTTTACGGGGTTCGAGAGACTCTGGTGTTTTATTATGTTTGTTTTTTTTTCTTTAGTTGGTAGTAATTTAAAAAGCGAGGATTTTTATTAAATAACTAATTCTTTTACCTTTTAAAATAGCTTTACTGGGTCTGAAAGACTCTGTTTTTTTATTCTGAGTGTTTTTTTTATTTACTTGATTGTCATTCAAAAAGCGAGGATTTCGGTTAAATAAATAATTATTGTACCTTTTAAAATAGCTTTACGGGGTTGAGAGACTCTGTTGTTTTATTCTGTGTGTTTTTTTTCTTTACTTGGTGGTCATTCAAAAAGCGAGGATTTTTGTTAAATAAATAATTCTTGTATCTTTAAAAATAGCTTTACGGGGTTTGAGAGACTCTGTAGTTTTATTCTGTGTTTTTTTCTTTACTTGGTGGCCATTCAAAAAGCGAGGATTTCTGTTAAATAAATAATTCTTGTACCTTTTAAAATAGCTTTACGGGGTTTAGAGACTCTGTTGTTTTATTCTGTGTTTTTTTCTTTACTTGGTAGTCATTCAAAAAGCGAGGATTTTTGTTAAATAAATAATTCTTGTACCTTTAAAAATAGCTTTACGGGGTTTGAGAGACTGTTGTTTTATTCTGTGTGTTTTTTCTCTTTACTTGGTGGTCATTCAAAAAGCGAGGATTTCTGTTTAATAAATAATTCTTGTACCTTTTAAAATAGCTTTATGGGGTTTGAGAGACTCTGTTGTTTTATTATGTGTGTTTTTTTTCTTTTCTTTATGGTCATTGAAAAAGCGATGATTTTTGTTAAATAAATAATTCTTGTACCTTTTAAAATAGCTTTATGAGGTTTGAGAGACTGTTGTTTTATTCTGTGTGTCTTTTTTTCTTTACTTGTTGGTCATTAAAAAAGCGAAGAGTTTTGTTAAATAAATAATTCTTGTACCTTTTAAAATAGCTTTACGGGGTTTGAGAGACTCTGTTGTTTTATTCTGTGTGTTTTTTTTCTTTACTTGGTGGTCATTCAAAAAGTGAGGATTTTTGTTAAATACATAATTCTTGTACCTTTTAAAATAGCTTTACGGGGTTTGAGAGACTCTGTTGTTTTATTCTGTGTGTTTTAGTTCTTTACTTGGTGGTCATTTAAAAAGCAAGGATTTCTGTTAAATAAATAATTCTTGTACCTTTTAAAATAGCTTTACGGGGTTTGAGAGACTCTGTTGTTTTATTCTGTGTGTTTTTTTTCTTTACTTGGTGGTCATTTAAAAAGCGAGGATTCCTCTTAAATAAATAATTCACACGGAATAAGACAACAGAGTCTCTCAAACCCCTTAAAGCTATTTTAAAATGTACAAGAATTATTTATTTAAAAAAAATTTTCGCTTTTTGATTTACCAACAAGTAAAGAAAAAAACACACAGAATAAAACATCAGAGTCTCTCAAACCCCGTAAGGCTATTTTTAAAGGGAAAAGAAGTATTTCTTTAACAGAAATCCTCGCTTTTTAAATGACTACCAAGTAAAGAAAAAAAACACACAGAATAAAACTACAGAGTCTCTCAAACCCCCGTAAAGCTATTTTAAAAGGTACAAGAATTATTTATTTAACAAAAAACCTCGCTTTTTGAATGACCTTCAAGTAAAGAAAAAAAGAGACACAGAATAAAGCAACTGAGTCTCTCAAACCCCGTAAAGATGGTCATTCAAAAAGCGAGGATTTCTCTTAAATAAATAATTCACACGGAATAAGACAACAGAGTCTCTCAAATCCCGTAAAGCTATTTTAAAAGGTACAAGAATTATTTATTTAACAAAAATCCTCGCTTTTTGAATGACCACCAAGTAAAGAAAAAAACACACAGAATAAAACAACAGAGTCTCTCAAACCCCATAAAGCTATTTTTAAAGGTACAAGAATTATTTATTTAACATAAATCCTAGCTTTTTGAATGACTACCAAGTAAAGAAAAAAAAACACACAGAATAAAACAACAGAGTCTCTCAAACCCCGTAAAGCTATTTTAAAAGGTACAAGAATTATTTATTTAACAAAAAACCTCGCTTTTTGAATGACCATCAAGTAAATAAAAAAAAACACACAGAATAAAACAACTGAGTCTCTCAACCCCGTAAAGCTATTTTAAAAGGTACAAGAATTATTTATTTAACAGAAATCCTCGCTTTTTGAATGACCACCAAGTAAAGAAAAAAAAAACACAGAATAAAACAACAGAGTCTCTCAAACCCCGTAAAGCTATTTTAAACGGTACAAGAATTATTTACTTAAAAGAATTACTCGCTTTTTGAATGACCACCAAGTAAAGAAAAAAAAACACACATAATAAGATAACAGAGTCTATCAAACCCCGTAAATAAAATTTAAAAGGTGAAAGAATTATTTTTTTAACAAAAACCCATGGAATAAGACAACAGAGTCTCTCAAACCCCGTAAAGCTATTTTAAAAGGTACAAGAATTATTTATTTAACTTAAAGCCTCGCTTTTTAAATGACCACCAAGTAAAGAAAAAAAAACACACTGAATAAGACAACAGATTCTCTCTAGCCCTTTAAAGATGTTTTAAAAAGGCACAAGAATTATTTATTTAACAGAAATCCTCGCTTTCTAAATGAACACCAAGTAAAGAAAAAAAAACACACAGAATAAGACAACAGAGTCTTTCAAACCCCATAAAGCTATTTTAAAATGCATAAGGATTATTTATTTAACAGAAAACCTCGCTTTTTGAATGACCACCAAGTAAAGAAAAAAAAACACACAGAATAAAACAACAGAGTCTCTCTAACCCCGTAAAGCCATTTTAAAAGGTACAATAACTATTTATTTAACAAAAATCCTCGCTTTTTGAATGACCACCAAGTAAAGAAAAAAAAACTCACAGAATAAAACAACAGAATCTCTCAAACCCCGTAAAGCTATTTTAAAAGGTACAAGAATTATTTATTTAACAGAAATCCTCGCTTTTTGAATGACCATCAAGTAAAGAAAAAATCACACAGAATAAAACAACAGAGTCTCTCAAACCCCATAAAGCTATTTTAAAAGATACAAGAATTATTTATTTAACAAAAATCCTCGCTTTTTGAATGACCACCAAGTAAAGAAAAAAAACACACAGAATAAGACAACAGAGTCTTTCAAACCCCCGTAAAGCTATTTTAAAAGGTATAAGAATTTTTTATTTAACAAAAATCCTCGCTTTTTGAATGACCACCAACCAAAGAAAAAAAACCACACAGAATAAAACAACAGAGTCTCTCAAACCCCGTAAAGCTATTTTAAAAGGTGCAAGAATTATTTATTTAACAAAAATCCTCGCTTTTTGAATGACCACCAAGTAAAGAAAAAAAATACACAGAATAAAACAACAGAGTCTCTCAAACCCCGTAAAGCTATTTTAAAAGGTAAAAGAATTATTTATTTAACAAAATTCCTCGCTTTTTGAATGACCACCAAGTAAAAAAAAAACACACAGAATAAAACAACAGAGTCTCTCAAACCCCGTAAAGCAATTTTAAAAGGTACAAGAATTATTTATTTAACAAAAATCAACTGAATAAAACAACAGAGTCTCTCAAACCTCGTAAAGCTATTTTAAAAGGTACAAGAATTATTTATTTAAATTAAATCCTCGCTTTTAAAATAACCACCAAGTAAATAAAAAAAACACATAATAAAATAAAAAAGTCTCTCAAACCCCGTAAAGCTATTTTAAAAGGTACAAGAAGTATTTATTTAACAAAAATCCTCGCTTTTTGAATGACCACTAAGTAAAGAAGAAAAAACACACAAAATAAGACAACAGAGTCTGTCAAATCCCGTAAAGCTATTTTAAAAGGTAAAAGAATTATTTATTTAACAAAAATCCTCGCTTTTTGAATGACCAGCAAGTAAAGAAAAAAAAACACACAGAATAAGAAAACAGAGTCTCTCTAACCCCGTAAAGCCATTTTAAAAGGTACAATAACTATTTATTTAACAAAAATCCTCGCTTTTTGAATGACCACCAAGTAAAGAAAAAAAAACTCACAGAATAAAACAACAGAATCTCTCAAACCCCGTAAAGCTATTTTAAAAGGTACAAGAATTATTTATTTAACAAAAATCCTCGCTTTTTGAATGACCACCAAGTAAAGAAAAAAAACACACAGAATTAAACAACAGAGTCTCTCAAACCCCGTAAATCTATTTTAAAATGTACAGGAATTAGTATTTTAACAAAAATTTTCGCATTCTTAATGACTAACAAGTAAAGAAAAAAAAACACACAGACTAAGGCACGAGGGTCTCTCAAACACCGAAAGGCATTTTTAAAAGGTGCAATGATTTTATATTTGAAGGAAATACAAGCTATTTGTTTGACCACCAAGTAAAGAAAAAACACACAGAAAAAGAAATAAGTCTCTAAAAAACTAAAAATCTATGTATAAGGCTGATTTGTTTAACGAAACACCTCGTTTTTTGAATTACCACCAAGTAAAGAAAAAAAAAACACACAGAATAAAACAGCAGAGTCTCTCAAACCCCGTAAAGCTATTTTAAAAGGTACAAGATTTATTTATTTAACAATATCCAAAAATATTTTATTCAGAGATTTCTTGTTAAAAAATTATCAAATCACTAATTAGAATCAATCACACTCCTATTATTCAAACAAGGTATCCATAAGTACATGCTCTGAAAAGGTGCCAAGGAACGAAATCTCCCCAAATAACACCTTTATAAGTACTCTAAGACACCTCGCTCCCATCCCTCCAAAAATATTTTAATCAGAGATTTCTTGTTAAAAAATTATCCAATCACTAATTAGAATCAATCACACTCCTATTATTCAAACATTAATTAATATCGTTCATAGAGTCCAATTTGCGAATTCCTTATCCCTTTTTGCAAATGTCAATCAAACAATTCCGATTGTAAAAGCATGTTTAATCACGTTGCTTGGAAAGGTATCCATAAGTACATGCTCTGGAAAGGTGCCAAGGAACGTAAAGTACCCAAATAGCACAGGAAGGAACATAAAGTATGCAAAGTATAATGTCACACTCTACTAAAGTGGCTGAATGTTCCGCTCTTGTGATCCAGTGCTTAGTTAATCAACGTCATCAAAGTGTCGCAAACTTCTTTTTTAATTAAATTCGGTACTTTTATATATAAATAAAAAATTACATGTATATAGTATGAGGAATGTGGGTAAATATGATTATTTAAATACGCAATGCTGTTAGGGTAACATTTCTTAGGTTTAAACGTAGAAAATAATGACTAATAAGTTTATACTCCCAAAAAAAGTAAAATAGATTTTTTTTTTTAATCCATTCTTTTACAAAATGAATGTCCGAAACCAGGCACTGTCCAATTGCTGAGGTATTACCCTAGGCACAAGATTACTGAAGGGATAAACTACACAGTTAATTAAATTAAGGAAATTCTAGATGAAGTGGTATTATCTTTTTTAAACCGAAAAAATCAGAACCATTAAGAAAATTCATTATAAACTGTAAGTGTTGCTTAAAGAAATGCTCAAATGGCCCTGTAGCTACAGGGCAGCTCTAAAACACCAATTTTACCCTGTATTTCCTAGGGAGTCCCTTGTTTTACCTTATTTTACTAATTTTCCCTTATTTTACTAATTCTACCTTATTTTACCAATTTTACCAATTTTACTAACCGAGTTTTTATTTTATTGTAATTTTACAAGACTATAAGTAAGGTTTTAAAAAAAAATCAATAACCTGTTTCATTACTAGTGTTCCATTCAGAAGACAATTTGAGACATATATGTGCAATGAAGGTCATACCCAGGAGGGGAGATAGTTGGATTTGAACCCTCCCCCTCCCCCTCCCCCGAAATGTTTTTCTGACTCGTAAAAACGTAACAAAAACGGATATTTTTTATGCGTTTTTTTTAGGTTTTTTGTGTAAAACCCCAGAAAAAATCTTTGAATACCCCCCCCCCCGAAAAAAAAATCCTGTGTACGGCCTTTTGTGCAATATCAAACATCTTGATCTTGTGCTTGTTTACCTGATTTCGGTATTTTATCTAATTAGTCCCATTTGAAAGATTAATTGAGACATTAAAGTTAACAATAGCAAACTTCTTGGTCTTGTGCTTTTTGACGTGCTTTTTTTTAAATGTGGGTTTTTTCGTCTTTTTCTTCTAGCGTTTTTGTTGTTATCTTTTTTTCCTATTTACCTTAGGCTAATTTTTTTTTAATTTTTCTTTTTCTTCACTGTTGATAAAAGCTTTCGGATGTGAAGCCGAAATATTCAGATTTTTTATTATTTAAAGTTTTTTTTGTTTTTGTTCACTGTCTTGTTTAAACTGTTACACCCGTTTTTTCTACTTTTTCATTCGTTTAAATTTGGCAACAGCAGATATAGAAGAAATGGGGAACAATATTCCATCATTTCTAACCCATATTTGGGTTCTTTGATTTATAGGAACCCATATTTTATTTTTGCTAGAAAGTATGGATGTATGCTCAATCATATGTTCAGCGACATATTAGCAGGATATTTATTTTATTTGCCTGGTTTTGAAGAATACCGGAAAGAGTTATCTGCTATCCCGACTTTAGATGATTTTGGGTCCTGAAATTTGCCAGCTATTGTCCCAAGTTTTGGTCCAAAGAAGCCCCGAATCTAGCACTAATCGTCCAATTTTATTTAGAGCCTTTTTGAACTTTCATCGGTCTTTCGACGCAACCCCTGTACAGTTCATTTAATGTGGACCTTTTAACAGTTCTTTTCCCTTGTAACATGGAATCTTAAATAAACATCTGAATGTGAAAGGCTCTAAGTTATGTTTAACAATTCTTATCTCGTTTTAGGAAGGATCACGGACTTTTGTTGAATGTGGCGCGCTAGACGGCTTAACCTATTCAACTACTATACATCTGGAATATCACCTTGGTTGGACTGGTCTCCTGGTTGAAGCAGATCCTGTAAATTACAAAAATTTGAAGCAACTTAAGAGAAAAGCAATCACAATAAATGCTTGTGCCAGTCCAAACCCTTATCCCTTTATGGCAAAATTCTCTCCTTCGCATCGGCGTCAAAGCGGTAGCAAAAACAGTTCACGCGAAGATCCAAAAAGAGCAGATAAAGGTAGAGCAGCTACGAATTTGATAAGCTCATGATTCAAATGGTTAGGTCACGTGATGTATGATAGGTTGTCAAGTATTGTACTTTCTGGCCATCCATCAGGGATCGAGCGGATAGTAGGACGTCCTTGACTGGAGTTGTTTGACGTCATAAGAAAGGATTTGAAGAAAATTCGAATATTGGGGGAGGGAGTAAAGAGCAAAGCTTTGAATATATCTAGGGAGGAGGAGTGTGGGCAGCTGTGTTGGTCCTTGGGACCTTTTTAGATGAGTTATTAAAAGTAATAAACAGTACTGGACACTAAATTCCTTCAAAATAGGGACATGATGGTAGCTATTTACATAAAATGAATGAAAATGCATACGGAATCATGGAAATACGTACTATTAATATTCCAAAAACAATACTACTACTAACAGCTTACTGAAAACCCAAGCCACCACTTTTGTTCCATCCAATTCTATGGAAGAAAGCAATGAAATTTTGCAAAAAAAAAAAAAAATGTCTTACAGATCCTTGAATCAGGGAAACATTTTAACGATCTTACATAATCGTTTGTTCACCTTTCTGGAGCCCACAATAAGTAAATGCAGTTAAAATAGTTTCTAAATCAACAAAAGTATTTACTCGACTTGACTTACTTAAAGCTCTTGCTCGCCAGCGTCACCAGCGTAGAGGGAACCAGACGTCAGTGCCGTTATTCGTCTCCAGATTGGCCTGTTTTGGGCGAGGGTAGGAAATTCACTGGGGTCAATGCCCCACTCTTTTTAAACTCTTTTTTTAACTTAAATAAATACCAAATTTTTAAGACTTTTAGGAATGAATGTCAGTATGTATTAAAGTCAATCCAAGTTCGTTTGCTTTTTCAGTAATTAATTTGAAAAACATTTTCCACAAAACAAGTTTTTCAAAGAAAAGTAAAGAGCTCCATTAAGCCAAAGATGAGCATAAATAAATTTCAATAATATTCCAGTATTCAAAGTATACACATAGTGCCTTCTGGCTAGTTCAAATCTCCCACAACTTACCCTTAAAGGTCTAACTTAATAATATAAGTTGTTCTTCAGATATTGTTTTGTGAACTGTTTGAAAGTCCACATGTTCATAGTTTGTTTTGATTTAGTTACACATCCGCTTAAATATTCGCCTTAACCCCTTCACCATAAAAACTTCACCTTAATACCCTGAGCTTGCATAGTAGCAATAGTTGTAGTAGCATTAGCAACAGTATATGCATAGCAGCTTTGGTGTCTTCAACATCCCCTTCAACATAAGCTGAAAGTGTCAACTTAATACCATCAACCGTTCCAGAAGCATTTCTGATGTGTCCGTTTGACAACCCGTAAGGGCATTGTGTGTTTCGACTTAGTTCTATAGAGTTTCTGTATATTCCAAATTTTTACCCTTAATATCCTTAGTTTTAATAGCAGTAATAGTAGTAGTAGTAGCAGAAGAATTAATTGTAGTAGCCAAGGCTGTAGCGGCAGCAGTAGTAATAGAAGTAGTAATAATAGCAATAGTGGTAGTAGTAAGAGTAGAAGAAGTAGCAGTAGGATGGAAATATTTTCTTTTGGTTAGTTCAACATCCCTCACAACAAGCTCTGTTAGTTTCAACTGCACACACCAAGCTGTTAGTAGGAACCTATCATGAGTTCCGAGGCCTACATAATTTATGCATGTTTTTATGGTTTTTCTCACTGAGGATGTTTTTTCATGGTTTTTCTCACTGTGGATGTTTTTTAATGGTTTTTTCAAACCATGAAAAAACATCAGCTTTTTCATGGTTTCGTTCTGTTTGATGGTTAAGATACATAGGGGAATGCATATGACTTCACTTAGGGGAAGAGATGAAGTATTTAGTTTGCAGTTTATATACGATATGTAATTTAAAATTCTTTAGGTCTGAGAGATAAATATTAATATTCTATCGAAGCCATACTAATGTAACTAGGAACACCTTAGATATATTTTCAGAAATTCAAACGAGATCAAGATAGATTGAATATATTTTACGCGGGAAATGGTTTCTTGGGAATTTCAAATGTGACAGCGCAGGCATGCCGAAACAAAGGAACATACAAAAATTATTTTTAAGGGATTATTTGGGCGAAAACAAATTAATCGGCATTTTAGGGATTTTTTGGGCGAAAAAGTTTGAGACATTTTAGAGGATGATTTGGGGTGAAACTCTGTGGTTGTTATAATACACAAGTTCCTTTTGAACAATATTGTAAGGTCCCCTACCCCAACCCCAAAGGGCCCCAAGGGCCCCCGAAGGTCCCCGGGCCCCAAAGAGCCCCCTCTCCTACCCCGTCCCCTCCCACCCCTCCCCTTCATCCCATTCCTCCCCTTCCTCCCCTACCCTCCCCTCCTCCTCCCCTCCTCCTCCCCTCCTTCCATTTTTTTAATACGTTTTTTTATTTTTTTTAACATAGTATTTTTTCAACTTTTTTTTTTACATCTCGTCATGGTTTACCTTGTCACTGTTACATTCTCTTGATGTTTCAAAGTTCATTTTCGTTGAAATACAAGAGTTTGAATATTTCAGTAGTACTTAGTCGTGGTTTACCATGTTATTATTACATTCTCGTGATAGTTCAAAATTCACTCTGAATCTTTCTCTTTTAAATGCAAGAGTTGGAATATTTCAGTAGTGTTTTCTCGTGGTTTACCTTGTCACTGTTACATTCTGAAAATGTTTCAAAGTTGATTTTGGATCTTTTTCGTTGAAATACAAGAGTTGGATTATTTCAGTAGTGTTTGTCATGGTTTACCATGTCACTGTTACATTCTCTTGACGTTTCAAAGTTCATTTTGGATTTTTTTCGTTGAAATGCAAGAGTTGGATTATTTCAGTAGTGTTTGTCATGGTTTACCATGTCACTGTTACATTCTCTTGACGTTTCAAAGTTGATTTTGGATCTTTTTCGTTGAAATACAAGAGTTGGATTAATTCAGTAGTGTTTGTCATGGTTTACCATGTCACTGTTACATTCTCATGATGTTTAAAAATTCATTTTGGATTTTTTTTTAAATGCAAGAGTTGGATTATTTTAGTAGTGTTTTGCCATGGATTACCATGTCAATGTTACATTCTCTTGATGTTTCAAAGATCATTTTGGATTTTTTTTAATGTAAGAGTTGAATATTTCAGTAGTGTTTTCTCATGGTTTACCTTGTCACTGTTACATTCTCTTGATGTTTCAAAGTTGATTTTGGATTTTTTTCGTTGAAATACAAGAGTTGGATTAATTCAGTAGTGTTTGTCATGGTTTACCATGTCACTGTTACATTCTCATGATGTTTCAAAGTTCATTTTGGATTTTTTCGTTGAAATGCAAGAGTTGGATTATTTCAGTAGTGTTTTGTCGTGGTTTACCTTCTCACTGTAAAATTCTCTTGATGTTTCAAAGTTCATTTTAGATCTTTTTCGTTGAAATGCAAGAGTTGGAATATTTCAGTAGTGTTTTCTCATAGTTTACCTTGTCACTGTTACATTCTCTTGACGTTTCAAAGTTCATTCTGGATCTTTTTCGTTGAAATGCAAGAGTTGAATTACATTCTCTTGATCTTTCAAGGTTCATTTTGGTTTTCATTCGTTGAAATGTAAGAGTTGGAATATTTCAGTAGTGTTTTATCGTGGCTTACCTTATCACTGTTACATACTCTTGATGTTTCAAACTTCATTTTGGATTTTTTTTTGTTGAAATGTAAGAGTTGGAATATTTCAGTAGTGTTTTCTCGTGGTTTACCTTGTCCCTGTTACATTCTCTTGACATTTCAAAGTTCATTTTGGATCTTTGTCGCTGAAACGCAAGAGTTGGATTATTTCAGTAGTGTTTTCTCATGGTTTACCATGTCACTTTTACATTCTCATGATGTTTCAAAGTTCCTTTGGACTTTTTCGTTGAAATGCAAGAGTTGGAATATTTCAGTAGTGTTTTGTCGTGGTTTACCTTCTCACTGTTACATTCTCTTGATGTTTCAAAGTTCATTTTAGATATTTTTAATTGAATTGCAAGAGTTGGAATATTTAAGTAGTGTTTTGTCGTGGTTTACCTTGTCACTGTTACATTCTCTTGATGCTTTAAAGTTCATTTTGGATTTTTTTTTTTTAAATGCAAGAGTTGGACTATTTCAGTAGTGTTTTCTCATGGTTTACCTTGTCCCTGTTACATTATCTTGACATTTCAAAGTTCATTTTGGATCTTTGTCGCTGAAACGCAAGAGTTGGATTATTTCAGTAGTGTTTTATCATGGTTTACCATGTCACTTTTACATTCTCATGATGTTTCAAAGTTCCTTTGGATCTTTTTCGTTGAAATGCAAGAGTTGGAATATTTCAGTAGTGTTTTGTCGTGGTTTACCTTCTCACTGTTACATTCTCTTGATGTTTCAAAGTTCATTTTAGATCTTTTTAATTGAATTGCAAGAGTTGGAATATTTCATTAGTGTTTCATCGTGGTTTACCTTATCACTGGTACATTCTATTGATGTTTCAAAGTTCATTTTGGATCTTTTTCGTTGAAATGCAAGAGTTGAATTATTTCATTAGTGTTTTCTCGTGGTTTACCATGTCACTGTTACATTCTCTTGATGTTTCAAAGTTCATTTTGGATTTTTTTGAAATGCAAGAGTTGGAATATTTCAGTAGTGTTTTGTCGTGGTTTACTTTGTCACTGTTACATTCTCTTGATGTTCCAAATTTCATTTTGGATTTTTTTTGTTGAAATGTAAGAGTTGAAATATTTCAGTAGAGTTTTCTCGTGGTTTATCTTGTCACTTTTACATTCTGAAAATATTTCAAAGTTTATTTTGGATCTTTTTCGTTGAAATGCAAGAGTTGGATTATTTCAGTAGTGTTTGTCATGGTTTACTATGTCACTGTTACATTCTCATGATGTTTCAAAGTTCATTTTTGATTTTTTCGTTGAAATGCAAGAGTTGGACTATTTCAGTAGTGTTTTGTCGTGGTTTACCATTTCACTGTTACATTCTCTTGATGTTTCAAAGTTCATTTTGGATGTTTTTCGTTGAAATGCAAGCGTTGGAATATTTCAGTAGTGTTTTCTCATTGTTTACCTTGTCACTGTTACATTCTGAAAATGTTTCAAAGTTACATTCTCTTGATGTTTCAAAGTTCATTTTATATATTTTTCGTTGAAATGTAAGAGTTGGAATATTTCAGGAGTGTTTTGTCGTGGTTTACCTTGTCACTGTTAGATTCTCTTTATTTTCCAAAAGTTCATCTTGGATGTTTTTTATTGAAATGTAAGAGTTGGAATATTTCAGTAGTGTTTTGTCGTGGTTTACGTTGTCATTCATACATTCTCTTAATGTTTCAAAGTTCATTTTGGATTGTTTTCGTTGAAATGTAAGAGTTGGAATATTTCAGTAGTGTTTTGTCGTGGTTTACCTTGTCACTGTTACATTCTCTTGATGTTTCAAAGTTCATTTTGGATTATTTTTTTTCGCTGAAATGCAAGAGTTGGAATATTTCAATTGTGTTTTGTCGCAGTGTACCGTGTCACTGTTACATTCTCTTGAAGTTTCAAAGTTCATTTTGGATATCTTCGTCGAAATGTAAAAATTGAAATATTTCAGTAGTGTTTTGTTGTGGTTTACTTTGCACTGTTACATTCTCTTGATGTTTCAAAGTTCTTCTTGGATGTTTTTCATTGATATTTAAGAGATGGAATATTTCACTAGTGTTTTGTCGCAGTTTACCTTGTCACTGTTACATTCTATTGATGTTTCAAATTTCATTTTGGATTTTTTTTTCGTTGAAATGTAAGAGTTGGATTATTTCAATAGTGTTTTGTCGTGGTTTACCATATCACTGTTACATTCTCTTAATGTTTCAAATTTTAGATTTTTTTCGTCGAAATGTAAGAGTTGGAATAATTCAGTAATGTTTTGTTGTGGTTTACCTTGTCACTGTTACATTCTGAAGATGTTTCAAAGTTCATTTTGGATTTATTCGTTGAAGTGTAAGAGTTTGATTTACCAAGTTGTAAAGTTACCATTCGTTGAAGTGTAAGAGTGGTTTACCAAGTCACTGTTACATTCTCTTGTTGTTTCAAAGTTCATTTTAGATTTTTTTCATTGAAATGTAAGAGTTGGAATATTTCAGTAGTGTTTTGTCGTGGTTTACCTTGTAACTGTTACATTCTCTTGATGTTTCAAAGTTTATTTTGATTTTTTTTAAATGTAAGAGCTCGAGTATTTCAGTAGTGTTTTGTCGTGGTTTACCTTGTCACTGTTACATTCTCATGATGCTTCAAAGCTCATTTTGGATTTTTCGTTGAAATTTTGGAGTTGGAACATTTCAGTACTGTTTATTCATGGTTTACCTTGTCACTGTTACATTCTCTTGATGTTTGAAAGTTCATTTTGGATTTTTCTTTGTTGAAATGTAAGAGATTGAATATTTCAGTAGTGTTTTATCATGGTTTACCATGTCGATGTTACATTTTCTTGATGTTTCAAAGTTCATTTTGGATTTTTTTTTGTTCAAATGTATTAGTTGGAATATTTCAGTAGTGTTTTGTCATGGTTTACATTATCACTGCTTCATTCTAATGATATTTCAAAGTTCATTTTGGATTTTTGTTTCGTTGAAATGTGTGAGTTGGAATATTTCAGTAGTGTTTTGTCGTGGTTTACCTTGTCACTGTTACATTCTCATGATGTTTCAAAGTTCATTTTGTTTTTTTTTTCGTTGAAATGTAAGAATTTGAATATTTCAGTTGTATTTTGTCATGGTTTACATTGACACTGTTACATTTTCTTAATGTTTCAAAGTTCATTTTGGATTTTTTTTTGTTTAAATGTAAGAGATGGAATATTTTAGTAGTGGTTTATCATGGTTTACCGTGTCGATGTTACATTCTCTTGATGTTTCAAAGTTCATTTTGATTTTTTTCGTTGAAATGTAAGAGTTGGAATATTTCAGTAGTGTTTTGTCATGGTTTACATTGTCACTGTTACATTGTCATGATATTTCAAAGTTCATTATGGATTTTTTCGTTCAAATGTATGAGTTGGAATATTTCAGTAGTGTTTTATCGTTGTTTACCTTGTCACTGTTACATTCTCATCATATTTCAAGGTTCATTTTGGATTTTTTTCTGAAATTTAAGAGTTGGAATATTTCAGTAGTATTTTATCGTAATTTACCTTGTCACTGTTATATTCTCTTGATATTTAAAAGTTCATTGTGAGAGAGATACGCAAAAAGTTGGGTTAATTTAGGTTGATTAGGTTATATTGGGTTAGGTTAGGTTAGCCTATGGACGCACGCGTACATAAGCTAACCTAACCTAACCCAAACTAACCTAACCTAAATTAACCCAACTTTTTGCGTATCTCTCTCAAAATGAATTTTGAAACATCAAAAGAATGTAATAGTGACAAGGTAAATCACGATAAAATACTATTGAAACATTCCAATTCTTACATTTAAACAAAAAAAATCCAAAATGAACTTTTAAATATCATGAGAATGTAACAGTGACAAGGTAAACCACGACAATACACTACTGAAATATTCCAAGTCTTACATTTCAACGAAAAAAAAAAATATAAATGAACTTTGAAACATCAAAAGAATGTAATAGTGACAAGGTAAATCACGATAAAATACTACTGAAACATTCCAACTCTTACATTTCAACAAAAAAAAATCCAAAATGAACTTTGAAATATCATGAGAATGTAACAGTGACAAGGTAAACCACGGTAGAACAATACTGAAATATTCCAACTCATACATTTGAACGAAAAAATCCATAATGAACTCTGAAATATCATGAGAATGTAACAGTGACAATTTAAACCATGACAAAATACTACTGAAATATTCCAAGTCTTACATTTCAACAAAAAAAAAAATCTAAAATGAACTTTGAAACATCAAAAGAATGTAATAGTGACAAGGTAAATCACGATAAAATACTACTGAAACATTCCAACTCTTACATTTCAACAAAAAAAAATCCAAAATGAACTTTGAAATATCATGAGAATGTAACAGTGACAAGGTAAACCACGGTAGAACACTACTGAAATATTTTAACTCATACATTTGAACGAAAAAATCCATAATGAACTCTGAAATATCATGAGAATGTAACAGTGACATTGTAAAAAATGACAAAACACTACTGAAATATTCCAACTCTTACATTTCGACGCAAAAAATCCTAAATGAACTTTGAAACATCAAGAGAATGTAATAGTGACAAGGTAAGCCACGACAAAACACTTCTGAAATATTCCAAGTCATACAGTTCAAGGAAAAAAAAATACAAAATAAACTTTGAAATATCATGATAATGTAACAGTCATAATGTAAATCATGACAAAAAACTACTGAAATATTCCAGCTCATACATTTGAACGAAAAAATCCAAAATTTACTCTGAAACACCAAGAGAATGTAACAGCGACATGGTAAACCATGATAAAACACTACTGAAATATTCCATCTCTTACATTTCAAAAAAAAAAAATCCAAAATCAACTTTAAAACATCAAGAGAATGTAACAGTGACAAGGTAAACCATGACAAAACAGTAACATCATGAGAATGTAACAGTGACAAGGTAAACCACGACAAAACACTTCTGAAATATTCCAACTATTACATTTCAACGAAAAAAATCCAAAATGAACTTTGAAACATCAAGAGAATGTAACAGTGACAAGGTAAACCACGACAAAACGATACTGAAATATTCGACCTCTTACATTTCAATGAAAAAAAAATCTAAAATGATCTTTGAAGCAACAAGAAAATGTAACAGTGACTTGGTAAACCACGACAAAACAATACTGAAATATTCCAACTCTTATACTTCAACGACAAAAAAAATCCAGAATGAACTTTGAAACATCTTCAGAATGTAAAAGTGACAAGGTAAACCACAACAAAACATTACTGAAATATTCCAACTCTTACATTTCGACGAAAAAAATCTAAAATGAACTTTGAAACATTACGAGAATGTAACAGTGATATGGTAAACCACGACAAAACACTTTTGAAATATTCCAACTCTTATATTTCAACGAAAAAAATCCAAAATGAACTTTGAAACATCAAGAGAATGTAACAGTGACAATGTAAACCACGACAAAACACTACTTAAGTATTCCAACTCTTACAGTTCAACGAAAAAAAAAATCCGAAATGAACTTTGAAACATCAATAGAATGTAACACTGACAAGGTAAACTGCGACAAAACACTACCGAAACATTCGAACTCTTACATTTCAATGAAAAACATCCGAAATGAGCTTTGAAACATCAAAAGAATGTTACAGTGCAATGTAAACCACGACAAAACACTACTGAAATATTTCAAATCTTACATTTCGACGAAAAACATCTAAAATGAACTTTGAAACATCAAGAGAATGTAACAGTGACAAGGTAAACCACGACAAAACAATACTGAAATACTCGAGCTCTTACATTAAAAAAAAATCCAAATGAACTTTGAAACATCAAGAGAATGTAATAGTGACAAGGTAAACCACCTCAAAACACTACTGAAATATTCCAACTCTTACATTTCAATGAAAAACATCTAAGATGAACTTTTGAGAAATCAAGAGAATGTAACAGTGAGAAGGTAAACCACGACAAAACACTACTGAAATATTCCAACTCTTATACTTCAACGAAAAAAAAAATCCAAAAAGAACTTTGAAACATCTTCAGAATGTAAAAGTGACATGGTAAACCACAACAAAACATAACTGAAATATTCCAACTCTTACATTTCGACGAAAAAAATCTAAAATGAACTTTGAAACATTACGAGAATATAACAGTGATATGGTAAACCACGACAAAATACTTTTGAAATATTCCAACTCTTACATTTCAACAAAAAAAAATCCAAAATGAACTTTGAAACATCAAGAGAATGTAACAGTGACAATGTAAACCACGACAAAACACTACTGAAATATTCCAACTCTTACATTTCAACGAAAAAAAAAATCCAAAATGAACTTTGAAACATCAATAGAATGTAACACTGGCAAGGAAAACTGCGACGAAACACTACTGAAACATTCCAACTCTTACATTTAAATGAAAAACATCCGAAATGAGCTTTGAAACATCAAAAGAATGTAACAGTGCAATGTAAACCACGACAAAACACTACTGAAATATTTCAAATCTTACATTTTGACGAAAAACATCTAAAATAAACTTTGAAACATCAAGAGAATGTAACAGTGACACGGTAAACTGCGACAAAACACTACTGAAATATTCTAAATCTTACATTTCGACGAAAAAAAATCCAAAATGAACTTTGAAACACTCAGAGAATGTAAGAGTGACATGGTAAAACATGAAAAAATTCTACTGAAATAATCCAACTCTTGCATTTCAACGAAAAAAATGCAAAATGAACTTTGAAACATCAAGAGAATGTAACAGTGATAAGGTAAACCACGACAAAACACTACTGATATATTCGAACTCTTACATTACAATGAAAAAATCCAAAGTGAACATTTAAACATTATTAAAATGTAAGAGTGACATGGTAAACAACGACAAAACAATACTGAAATATTCCAACTCTTGCATTTCAACGAAAAAGATCCAAAATGAACTTTGAAACATCAAGAGAATGTAGTAACAGTGACATTGTAAACCACGACAAAACACTACTGAAATAATCCTGCTTTTGCATTTCAACAAAAAAAAATCTAAAATGAACTTTGAAACATCAAGAGAATGCAACATTGAGAAGGTAAACCACGACAAAACACTACTGAAATATTCCAACTCTTGCATTTCAACGAGAAAACCCAAATGAACTTTGAAACATCATGAGAATGTAACAGTGACATGGTAAACCACGACAAAACATTACTGAAATAATCCAACTCTTCCATTTCAGCGAAAAAGATCCAGAATGAACTTTGAAACGTCAAGAGAATGTAACAGTGACAAGGTAAACTATGAGAAAACACTACTGAAATATTCCAAATCTTGCATTTCAACGAAAAAGATCTAAAATGAACTTTGAAACATCAAGAGAATTTAACAGTGACAAGGTAAACCACGACAAAACACTACTGAAATATTCCATCTCTTGCATTTCAACGTAAAAGATCCAAAATGAACTTTGAAACGTCAAGGGAATGTAACAGTGACAAGATAAACCATGACGAAACACTACTGAAATATTCCAACTCTTGCATTTCGTCGAAAAAGATCCAAAATGAACTTTGAAACGTCAAGAGAATGTAACAGTGACAAGGTAAACCACGACAAAACATTACTGAAATATTCCAACTCTTACATTTCAATGAAAAACATCTAAGATGAACTTTTGAAAAACCAAGAGAATGTAACAGTGAGAAGGTAAACCACGACAAAACACTACTGAAATATTCCAACTCTTATAATTCAACGAAAAAAAAATCCAAAAAGAGACAAGGTAAACCACGACAAAACACTACCGAAATATTCTAAATCTTACATTTCGACGACAAAGAATCCAAAATGAACTTTGAAACATTCAGAGAATGTAAGAGTGACAAGGTAAACCACGAAAAAACACTACTGAAATACTCGAGCTCTTACATTTAAAAAAAAATCCAAGATGAACTTTGAAACATCAAGAGAATGTAATAGTGACATGGTAAACCACGACAAAACACTACTGAAATATTCCAACTCTTATATTTAAATGAAAAACATCCAAAATGAACTTTTGAAATATCAAGAGAATGTAACAGTGACAAGGTAAACCACTACAAAACTTTACTGAAATATTCTAACTCTTGCATTTAAACTAAAAAGATCCTAAATGAACTTTGAAACATCAAGAGAATGTAACAGTGAGATGGTAAACCACGGCAAAACACTACTGAAATATTCCAACTCTTAAATTTCAATAATTAAAAAAATTTAAAATGAAATTTTCAACATCTTGACAATGTATCAGTGAAATGGTAAACCACGACGAAACACTACTGAAATAATCCAACTCTTGCATTTCAACGAAAGAGATCAAAAATGAAATTTGAAACATCAAGAGAATGTAGTAACAGTGACATTGTAAACCACGACAAAACACTACTGAAATAATCCTGCTGTTGCATATCAACGAAAAAAATCTAAAATGAACTTTGAAACATCAAGAGAATGTAACAGTGAGAAGGTAAACCACGACAAAACACTACTGAAATATTCCAACTCTTGCATTTCAACGAGAAAACCCAAATGAACTTTGAAACATTATGAGAATGTAACAGTGACATGGAAAACCATGACGAAACATTACTGAAATAATCCAACTCTTCCATTTCAGCGAAAAAGATCCAGAATGAACTTTGAAACGTCAAGAGAATGTAACATGACAAGGTAAACTATGAGAAAACACTACTGAAATATTCCATCTCTTGCATTTCAACGAAAAAGATCTAAAATGAACTTTGAAACGTCAAGAGAATGTAACAGTGACAAGATAAACCATGACAAAACACTACTGAAATATTCCAAGTCTCGCATTTCGACGAAAAAGATCCAAAATGAACTTTGAAACGTCAAGAGAATGTAACAGTGACAAGGTAAACCATGACAAAACACTACTGAAATATTCCAACTCTTATACTTCAACGAAAAAAAAATCCAAAAAGAACTTTGAAACATCTTCAGAATGTAAAAGTGACATGGTAAACCACAACAAAACATTATTGAAATATTCCAACTCTTACATTTCGACGAAAAAAAAATCTAAAATGAACTTTGAAACATTACGAGAATACAACAGTGATATGGAAAACCACGACAAAACACTTTTGAAATATTTCAACTCTTACATTTCAACGAAAAAAAGTCCAAAATGAACTTTGAAACATCAAGAGAATGTAACAGTGACAAGGTAAACCACGACAAAACACTACTGAAGTATTCCAACTCCTACATTTCAATGAAAAAAAAATCCAAAATGAACTTTGAAACATCAATAGAATGTAACACTGGCAAGGAAAACTGCGACGAAACACTACTGAAACATTCCAACTCTTACATTTCAATGAAAAACATCCGAAATGAGCTTTGAAACATCAAAAGAATGTAACAGTGCAATGTAAACCACGACAAAACACTACTGAAATATTTCAAATCTTACATTTCGACGAAAAACATCTAAAATGAATTTTGAAACATCAAGAGAATGTAACAGTGACACGGTAAACTGCGACAAAACACTACTGAAATATTCCAACTCTTGCATTTAAACGAAAATAAAAAATCAAAAAATAACTTTGAAACATCAAGAGAATGTAACAGTGACAAGGTAAACCACGACAAAACACTACTGAAATATTCTAAATCTTACATTTCGACGACAAAGAATCCAAAATGAACTTTGAAACATTCAGAGAATGTAAGAGTGACAAGGTAAACCACGAAAAAACACTACTGAAATACTCGAGCTCTTACATTTAAAAAAAAATCCAAATGAACTTTGAAACATCAAGAGAATGTAATAGTGACATGGTAAACCACGACAAAACACTACTGAAATATTCCAACTCTTACATTTCAATGAAAAACATCGAAAATGAACTTTGAAAAATCAAGAGAATGTAACAGTGAGAAGGTAAACCACGACAAAACACTACTGAAATATTCCAACTCTTGCATTTCAACGAAAAAAATCAAAAATGAACTTTGAAACATCAATAGAATGCAACAGTGACAAGGTAAACCACGACAAAACACTACTGAAGCATTTCAACTCTTACATTTGAAGGAAAAAGATCCAAAATGAACTTTGCAACGTAAAGAGAATGTAACAGTAAAATGGTAAACCACGACGAAACACTACTGAAATATTCCGACTCTCGCAATTCAATTAAAAAGATCCAAAATGAACATTGAAACATCAAGAGAATGTAGTAACAGTGACATTGTAAACCACGACAAAACACTACTGAAATAATCCTGCTTTTGCATTTCAACGAAAAAAATCTAAAATGAACTTTGAAACATCAAGAGAATGTAACAGTGAGAAGGTAAACCCCGACAAAACACTACTGAAATATTCCAACTCTTGCATTTCAACGAAAAAACCCAAATGAACTTTGAAACATCATGAGAATGTAACAGTGACATGGAAAACCATGACGAAACTTTACTGAAATAATCCAACTCTTCCATTTCAGCGAAAAAGATCCAGATTGAACTTTGAAACGTCAAGAGAATGTAACAGTGACAAGGTAAACTACGACAAAACACTACTGAAATATTCCATCTCTTGCATTTCAACGTAAAAGATCCAAAATGAACTTTGAAACGTCAAGAGAATGTAACAGTGACAAGATAAACCATGACAAAACACTACTGAAATATTCCAAGTCTCGCATTTCGACGAAAAAGATCCAAAATGAACTTTGAAACGTCAAGAGAATGTAACAGTGACAAGGTAAACCATGACAAAACACTACTGAAATATTCCAACTCTTATACTTCAACGAAAAAAAAATCCAAAATGAACTTTGAAACATCTTCAGAATGTAAAAGTGACATGGTAAACCACAACAAAACATAACTGAAATATTCCAACTCTTACATTTCGACGAAAAAAAATCTAAAATGAACTTTGAAACATTACGAGAATATAACAGTGATATGGTAAACCACGACAAAACACTATTGAAATATTCCAACTCTTACATTTCAACGAAAAAAAAATCCAAAATGAACTTTGAAACATCTAGGGAATGTAACAGTGACAATGTAAACCACGACAAAACACTACTGAAGTATTCCAACTCTTACAGTTCAACGAAAAAAAAAAATCCGAAATGAACTTTGAAACATCAATAGAATGTAACACTGGCAAGGAAAACTAGAACAAAACACTACTGAAACATTCCAACTCTTACATTTCAATGAAAAACATCCGAAATGAGCTTTGAAACATCAAAAGAATGTAACAGTGCAATGTAAACCACGACAAAACACTACTGAAATATTTCAAATCTTTCATTTTGACGAAAAACATCTAAAATAAATTTTGAAACATCAAGAGAATGTAACAGTGACACGGTTAACTGCGACAAAACACTACTGAAATATTCCAACTCTTGCATTTAAACGAAAAGAAAAAATCAAAAAATAACTTTGAAACATCAAGAGAATGTAACAGTGACAAGGTAAACCACGACAAAACACTACTGAAATATTCTAAATCTTACATTTCGACGACAAAAAATCCAAAATGAACTTTGAAACATTTAGAGAATGTAAGAGTGACAAGGTAAACCACGAAAAAACACTACTGAAATACTCGAGCTCTTACATTTAAAAAAAAATCCAAATGAACTTTGAAACATCAAGAGAATGTAATAGTGACATGGTAAACCACGACAAAACACTACTGAAATATTCCAACTCTTACATTTCAATGAAAAACATCCAAGATGAACTTTTGAAAAATCAAGAGAATGTAACAGTGAGAAGGTAAACCACGACAAAACACTACTGAAATATTCCAACTCTTGCATTTCAACGAAAAAAATCCAAAATGAACTTTGAAACGTCAAGAGAATGTAACAGTGATATGGTAAACCATGACAAAACACTACTGAAATAATCCAACTCTTGCATTTCAACGAAAAAGATCCAAAATGAACTTTGAAACATTAATAAAATGTAACAGTGATATGGTAAACCACGACAAAACACCACTGAAATAATCCAACTCTTGCATTTCAACAAAAAGGATCCAAAATGAACTTTGAAACTTCAAGAGAATGTAACAGTGACATTGTAAACCACGACAAAACACTACTGAAATAATCCTGCTTTTGCATTTCAACGAAAAAAATCTAAAATGAACTTTGAAACATCAAGAGAATGTAACAGTGAGAAGGTAAACCACGACAAAACACTACTAAAATAATCCAACTCTTGCATTTCAACGAAAAAACCAAAATGAACTTTGAAACATTATGAGAATGTAACAGTGACATGGAAAACCATGACGAAACTTTACTGAAATAATCCAACTCTTCCATTTCAGCGAAAAAGATCCAGAATGAACTTTGAAACGTGAAAAGAATGTAACAGTGACAAGGTAAACTATGAGAAAACACTACTGAAATATTCCAATTCTTGCATTTCAACGAAAAAGATCTAAAATGAACTTTGAAACATCAAGAGAATGTTACAGTGACATGATAAACCACGACAAAACACTACTGAAATATTCCATCTCTTGCATTTCAACGTAATTATCCAAAATGAACTTTGAAACGTCAAGAGAATGTAACAGTGACAAGATAAACCATGACAAAACACTACTGAAATATTCCAAGTCTCGCATTTCGACGAAAAAGATCCAAAATGAACTTTGAAACGTCAAGAGAATGTAACAGTGACAAGGTAAACCATGACAAAACACTACTGAAATATTCCAACTGTTGCATTTCAACGGAGAGGGGAGGAAGGGCAGGGATGGGAGGAAGGAGAGGGATGGTAGGGGCCAGGGGGCTCTTTGGGGCCCGGGGGGCCTTCGGGGCCCGGGGGCCCTTTGGGGTTGGGTTAGGAGACCTTACAACACCGTTCAAATGGAACTTGTGTATTATAACCACCACATTGTTTCACCCCAAATCATCCTCTAAAATGTCTCATACTTTTTTGCCCAAAAAATCCCTAAAATGCCGGTTAATTTGTTTTCACCCAAATAATCCCCTAAAAATAATTTCAGTATGTTCCTTTATTTCGGCATCCCCGCGCTGTCACATTTGAAATTCCCAGGAAACCATTTCCTGCGTAAAATATATTCAATCTGTCTTGATCTCGTTTGAATTTCCGAAAATATATCTAAGATGTTCCAAGTTACACTATTATGGCTTCGATAGAGCATTAATATTTATCTCTCAGACCTAAAGAATTTTAAATTACATATCGCATATACACTGCAAACTAAATGCTTCATCTCTTCCCCTAAGTGAAGCCACATGCATTCCCCTCTGTATCTTGACCATCAAACAAAACGAAACCATGAAAAAACATCAAAGTGAGAAAAACCATGAAAAAACATCCAAAGTGATAAAAACCATGAAAAAACATCCTCAGTGAGAAAAACCATAAAAACATGCATAAATTATGTAGGCCTCGGAACTCATGATAAGTTCCAACTGCTGTTCCTATGATATTTTTGTTACACCCTTTTGACAACCTGCACACAGAAGGTCTGTTATGATTCAGTTCACCTTCCCCCCTAAAAATTCCTTGGAAATTTCACCTTATGCCCTTAGGCATAGTTGTAATAGTAGTTACAGTAGTAGTATAGATAATACTAGTAATAGTATTGAATAGCGGAAGTACTACTAGCAGTAGTGGTAATAACAAATTGCCTTTTGGTTATTAGAGCATCCCTCTCCTCATGTCCTGGAAGTTTCAACTTTATACAATTAGCCAGGGCTGTGACATTTCTGATATGTCCCTTTGATAACCTCTATGTCATATGCTTCTTAAGATTTTCATTTCAATGCTCTTAGCCTTATATGAAGTTGCATTAGAAGTAGTAGTAGTAGTAGTAGTAGTAGTCGTAGTAGTAAATGTAGAAGTAACAGTAGTATTAATAGTAGTTTGCACATATTCCCTTTTTTTTAGATGATCTTTCCCTTTAAACATTCTCTAAAAGTTCCAACTTAATACCAAAATCAATTCTTGATACACTATTTTGACAATGTGCGTGTACATAGCGTTTTTAGATTAAGATCAAATTTCACATCAATACTGTAAATGGAGTAGTTTGATAGCAGTGGCTATGGTAGTTGCAGTAGTATTTGTAGCATGCAAATACTGGCTTTTTAATCGTCTCCCATATCATTTCCTGAATTTTCCAAATTAATGTACTCAGTTATTCCTGTGTTACACCCTTTTGAAAATCCGTACACGCATAGCATGTTTTGATTCAGTTCAACAATCTCCTCAACATTTTCTGAAAGGCGCACCTGAATGAACTTCGTCTTCCTGGAAAGTAAAATTAAAACATGCATACCTTTCTCAATAACATATACTATGTGTAAACAATGAACAAAAGGCCTAACTTAGAGTCCTTGTCCTGAGGACTCTAGGGAGGTTGACCTCCACTGAGACACAATTACTAAACCCCTCAACAATGCTGAACAAAACAGCTTTCTTAAAATTTCGATGGGATATGTTTTGGGGAATGATATTCTAGGGGAAGGATGGCAGATTGCTCTCAATTAACTTTTGACTTTTAAAAAGAGCAGTAAAACTTCCGACTTCCAGTCAAATGAGTTCCATCCGTTTCAAGGTTCATGCGACCACCCGTTCCATAACACCCTATATACCCCAGGGAATAACTTACAACCCTTGCCTATGGGCTCTGGGGGATTGTGACCACCCTAAAGACTTTGTTACATGATTTTTGGACTACTGGTAACAAATTGACTATTTCACCATTTCAATTGAATGCGTTTTCGGAAAAGAGGATGTCGGGGGGACGGAGCTAGTTTCTATCCATCATGTTTGACTCTTAAAAGGGAACTAGAACTTTACATTTCCAATCAAATGAGCTTCTTCTAAAGTTCATACGACCACCACTTCCATTAAAACCTTATATGCCCCTGGGGCATAGCTTAAAACCCTTACCCCCAGACTTTGGGGGATTCTGTCAACTCCAAAGGCCTTATTTTATGATCTTTGAACAAATGGCTATCTCAAAATTTCTACTGGATGCATTTGTGGAAAACGACGTGGAGGGGGGGGGGGCTGACTGCCTCTGATCACTTTGATTCTTAAAAGTTTTCAAATTTCAAACTAAAGAGCTCCCTCCGGAGTTTATACGACCGCCCTTTCCATAAAAACTTATTTGTCTTCGGGGTATAACTTACAACCCTTGCACTGAGGACTGTGGGGGATTGTCTTCCTAAATGACATAATTTTCTGACCTTTCAACTACGGTGAACAAAATGGCTATCTCAAAATTTTGATTAGATTTGTTTTCGGAATTGATGGGCATAATGGGGGTTTGCTGCCCTCCAATCACTTTTGACAATTTAAGAAAGCTCTAGCCTTTTAAATTTCCAATCGAATGAGCTGTTTTCGAAGTTTCTACGATAACAGATGGCCATCTCAAAATTTCTATCAGATACATTTCGGGAAAATACGAGGTGGGGGGGGGGTATCAACCTTCTGATTACTTTGAATCTTAAAATGGGCACTAGAACTTCTGCTTACCAATCCAATGAGCCGCTTACTAAGTTTATAGGACCACCCTTTTTATAAAAATAAACCTTAAATTCCCCCAGGGCATAAATTCCAACCCTTGCCCTGAGGGCTTGGGGGGTTGTCATCCTCAAAGACATAATTTTCGGATCTTTTAACTATGCTGAACCAAATTGCCATCTCCAAACTTTGATTGGATGTTTTTAGTGAAATGGTGGGCTTAAGAGGGGGGGGGGGGGTAGTTGCCCTCCAATGACTTTCGACTGTTAAAAAGGGCACTAGCTTTTTTCAAATTCCAATCGAATGAGCCCTTTTAGAAGTTTTTTTTTTGACAACTTCTTCGGTACGAAAAAATAAATAAATAAATAATATATTGTGCCCATATCGCTCTTTACTTAGGCAACCTTCTTCTGCTGCTTATGATCTTGGTTATGATGGTGATTTTTTTTTTTTAATACAAGAAATAAAAACACATAGCTTGAAATAATGATTGTTTTCAGTGAAGTCCAAATTATGTTTTTCTCTTTGAAAGGCACGGGGATCGTCAGCCTTACTCCGTTTAGTTTCTGTTTATTTTGAGTTTGACTTGGTTATTTAATATAATTTCTGTTCGTTATTGGTTTCACTTATTTATTGATGGCGCTTTATGCTAATTTTACGCCTGATGTAATTTTGCTCATCTTTGGTTTAATGTAGCTTTTTACTTTCATTAGAAAAAACTTCTTTAGTAAAAATGTTTTTTTTTTAATTAATCAAACAGTTCGTGGTAACGAACTGTAAGTAAGGAGCGACCCGGCTCAATGGTAACCGAAACTCTAGAAAACGGTATTTTGATACAAATAGATGCATCAAAAGAATCAAATTTTAATGCCGGTTTCAAATATATAAGTTTCATCAAGTTTAATCCTTCCCATCAAAAGTTAGGCGCCTGAGAAAATTTGGCTGATTTTTGAAAAAAAGGGGAAAGACCCCCTAAAAGTTATAGAACCTTAATGAAAATCACACCATCATATTCCGCGTATCAGAGAACCATACTGTAGAGGTTTCAAGCTCCCATCTACAAAAATGTGGAATTTTGCATTTTTTGCCAGAAGAAAGATCACGGGTGCGTGTTTATTTGTTTGTTTTTTTTCCCAGGGGTGATCGTATCGACCCAGTTGTCCTAGAATATAGTGGGAGGGCTCATTGGAATGGAAATTAAAAGTTCTAGTGCCCTTTTTAAGTGACCAAAAAATGGAGGGCAACTAGGCCCCCTCCCACGCTCATTTTTTTCCCAAAGTCACCTGATCAAAATTTTGAGATAGCCATTTTGTTCATCATGTTCAAAAATATTATAAGTATGTCTTTTAGGATGACTTAATCCCCCGAAGTTCCCGGGGGGGGGCTGAAAGTTATGAACTTTACCCAATGTTAACATATAGTATTGGTTATTTGGAAGTATACAGACGTTTTCAGGGGAGATTTTTCCTGGTAGTGTGGAGGGGTGGGTCGGGGGTTATGCGGGAGGATCTTTCCATGAAGGAAGTTTTCATGGGGGAAGGGGCATTGCTATGAAGGGGACGCCGGACTTCCCATCATTATTTAAAAAAAGATCATAAATTTAATATAAAAAAAACAAGTATTTCAACTGCAACCATGAAACTTTAAACGAATAGAAAATATTACATATATGATTGGTTTCACCCCCTAGTCAATGCCTCGCTCTTTAAGCCAAAGATTTTTTAGTACTTTCATAAGAGCTATTTATTCTAATTAACGGCCTTTGTGATTAAGCGGTCATTTTTAAAGAATTGGAACAAAATTCGAACTTTAGCTTAAAGAGCAAAGTATTGACTAGGGGGTGAACCCCCTAATAAACGTATTAAAAATATATGAATATAGAAGTTCGTTACGTTAGTTAATTCGTAAGTTACGTATATCTATTACTAATAAAAACGTTCATAAATAAAATTAAACAAGTTTCGAGAAAGCCATTTAACTAAATAAAAGTAAATTAATATGAAAATTTTGTTTTAATTATTCATGTACGGTGAGCCAAGATCAAAACCTGCATTTATTCAAAAACGTTAAAAAATTAAATAAAAAAAATCAAGTTTTTTAAGCTGAAAGTAAGGAGCGACATTAAAACTTAAAACGAACAGAAGTTATTCCGTATATGAAAGGGACTGTCCCCTCCTCAACGCCTCGCTCTTTACGCTAAAGTTTGACTCTGTCTCACAACTATTTTTTAAAACAATAAAAAACTTGAGTGTAAAGAACGAGGCGTTGAGGAGGGGACAGTCCCTTTCATATACGGAATAATTTCTGTTCGTTTTAAGTTTTAATGTCGCTCCTTACTTTCAGTTTAAAAAACTTGTTTTTTTTTTATTTAATCTGAGAAAAGAGCTGAAAGTATATTTAAATGCCTTCCCCTACTTATTGACCAAATCCCGAGAGGCGCTCTAGAATAAAATATATATTTTATCAACACCCCGGATTTTGGTATATTTGGGCGTTTATGGAGTTTTAACTATCCTTCTCCCAGTCATTTCCTGAGAACATGCCGACGGTCAATCGTATAGGCTAATTTAATAATTATACTTTACTATTTTACTACTACTAACAACTCACCGCAGCACCTAGCCGCTTGAGGCCAACACAGCAACGCACACTCCTCTTTCATCCCAATCTATTCAAAGCCTCCCTTTTTACACCCTCCCAGGAAGTTCCCATTTCCTTTAAATCTTTCTTTATTACGTCCTCCCACCCCAAACGACCAAACGAGGACGACCTGCTTTCCGTTTAGCCCTAGATGGTTGGCCGAAAAGGACAATCCTCGGCAATCTGTCATCCTTCATCCGCAAAACGTGCCCTAGTCATCTCAACCTTTCTTTAATTATAGCCCTAGAAAGCGGGATTGAACCGCATTTTTTGTATAGGCTACTGTTTGAAATACAATCAGTCAGCCTGGTACCCAGAACAATTCGTAGGCAATTTCTCTGGAAAACATTAAGCAAATCTTCCTCCGCTTTTCGGAGCGCCCATGCTTCAGAGCCATATTTGACGACTGTCAACACTGGACAAGTTCAACTGACCTTGACATCAGTAAAGCTTCCTAGAATCATGATTTTCATTGTTATTTCTATTTATCACTTCCGTGTAGTGTATTATCTTATAATACATTATTGTATGCATTAAATAAAAAAAACAAGTTTTTTAATCTGAAAGTAAGGAGCGTCATTAAAACTTAAAACGAACAGAAATTATTCCGTATATAAAAGGGGCTGTCCCCTCCTCAACGCTTCACTCTTTACGCTAAAGTTTTTTATTGTTTTAAAAAATAAAGTACGGAATAATTTCTGTTCGTTTTAAGTTTTAATGTCGCTCCTTACTTTCAGTTTTAAAAACTTGTTTTTTTTTATTTAATTTCTGAACGTTTTTTAGTTAATGCAGCTTTTGTTTTGGCTCGCCGTCATTGAATAAGTAAACAAAATTTGCGTAAAAATTTTACTTTTCTTTTGCAAAATGGCTGTCTCTAAATTTGGTTCTGACGTATTTTACAAATTAACTTACATAACGAACTTCTATATTCGTATATTTTTCGTCTGGCAAAAAATACAAAGTTGCAGATTTTTGCAGATATGAGCTTGAAACCTATGTTGTAGGGTTTTCTGATACGCTGGATCTGACGGTGTGATTTTTATTAAAATTATTTCACGTTTAGGGGATGTTTTCCCCCTCTTTAGAAAATCAGGTAAGTTTTCTCATGCTTGTAGCCTTTGATGAGTAATACTAAACTTAATAAAATTCATATATTTAGAATCAGCATTATAAGCCCATTCTTTTGATACATTTATTGACATCAAAGTTCCGTTTTTAAAAGTTTCGATTACTATTGAGCCGTATCGCTTGTTTTTTTTTATTGTTTTTTTTTATTACGTACATGTTATTACGTATATGAGGGGGTTCTCCCCTTATTCAATACCACACTCTTTACGTTAAAAGTTAATAAAAATTTTGATTCACAAACCCCTGAATCACAAAGGCCGTTTAATTAGAATAGATAGCTCTTTTGAAAGCACTAAAAAAAACTGTAGCGTAAAGAGCGAGGTATTGACTTGGGGGAGAACCTCCTCATATACGTAATAATTTCTGTTCATTTTAAGTTCTAATGTTGCTTCTTACTTTCAGTTGAAAAAACTAGTTTTTTTTTAATTTAATTTCTGATCGTTTTTTTAAATAATGCTTGGAAATACTGCGCCCCCTTCATAGAAATATCCCTTACCCCAAAGAAACATCCTCCACGGTAAGATTCTCCCGAGTAACCCCCCCCCCCACCAGAAAAAAATTCTTCCTGAAAATGTCTGTATACTTCCCAATAACCAATACAATATGTAAGCAATGGGCAAAGTTCATAACTTGCAGCCCTTCCCCTAGGAACTGTGGGGGTTTAAGTCATCGCAAAATACATATTTATTCGATTTTCGACTATGCTGAACAAAATGGCTATCTCAAAATTTTAAGTGGGTGACTTTGAAAAAAAAATGAGCGTGGGAGGGGGCCTTGTTACCCTCCAATTTTTTTTGTCACTTAAAAAGGGCACTAGAACTTTTAATTTCCGTTCAAATATGCCCTCTTACGATATTCTAGGATCACTGGGTCGATACGATCACCCCTTGGAAAAAAAAAGAAAAAAAAACAAACAAATAAACACGCACCCGTGATCTTTCTTCTGGCAAAAAATGTGAAATTCCACATTTTTGTAGATAGGAGCTTGAAAGCTTTGCAATAAGGTTTTTTGATAGGCTGAATATAGTGGTGTGATTTTCCCTTCGATTCTATAACTTTTAGGGGGTCTTTCCCGCTTTTTTCGAAAATCAGGCCAATTTTCTCAGGCGCGTAACGTTTGATGGATATGACTAAATGTGATGAAACTTATGTATTTGAAATCGGAATTAAAATTTTATTCTTTTGATGTATTTATTTGTATCAAATTTCCGTTTTTTAGAGTTTCGGTTACCATTGGGCCGGGTCGCTCCTTATTTACAGTTCGTTACCACGAACTATTTGATACACTATATTTATTATATTACATTTAAATTAAATTATATTTATCATATAGATGGTGTATACTATTTTAGTGATAACCTAAATGATGCTTGGGACATTCCTGATTGTTTCAAAGCCAAAAAGGAAGGACTGCTTCCTATAGCTTATCAACAACAAACAGAGGGACGATATGTAAGAGACAATGAAGAGAATATGTCAGGGACAATGTCTGTAACTCGAATACATTTATAATTTTTACTGGTTTAAAATTTTATACAAACACGAAAGAGAACCAATGTGGTCTTAAAAAGGCGGGATCATTTAGCTTCTGTGCCCAGGGGTGTCCCGAGGAGGGGGGGGGGATGCCGCCCCTCCAAAGTTGCTGGCATTTTGTAAAATCTCGGCAGAAATTTTGCAAAATTGCCCCAAATTTTGCAAAATTCGTTATTTATGCAGAAAATTCGGCATAAATCAGGTAGCAATTCGGTAAAATTTACGAAGATCTCCCCTCCAATGAAATGAGTCTTGAGACGCCCCTGTCTGTGCCATGTACTATTTTTGCACTTGCTATTAATTTCATAAGTATTCCAGCACTATTCTTAACAGTTTTTTGATTTTTTTTTCTCCAAACCTTTCGTTCCATTGATGAGGTATAACCAAAAGCCAAAAAAATCGGAAAGGTCAGATTAGATATTATATTTTTAATGCATAATGAGTAAACTGGTTTCAAGGGCTTTCAGCCTCTCTCTACCTCCTAGTTTACAAATTTATGAGTCTCAGGTTGCTGAAGGCTATTCTAACATTTTTTCAATCCCTGTTTTTCGATGCCGCCAATAGCCAGCCAACTCTTTCGAAAAAAAATCAAAACAATTTCCACTTCCTTCTTGAACCTTCTTGTTTGTAACTTTCTCCTCTTTATCTCTGCCACATCCGGCCTTTTTTTCTACTTAGTGCTATAGCACATTCCAGTTACATAGCACATAATTTAGACCTGTTTCCTCTTATTTAGCATGATCCTATTACGCTAATGCTCTGGTTACATTATAGTCATACTAGTCAAAAACCCAAGTTACGCACGACTACAGCACGATTTATGTACGCCGTTTGCAATTTCTTTACAATTCCAAATATTGTACAATTCCAAACGTCAATATTGCGATTAATGCCCGTGCCACATTATAGTCACACTTATCGATAAAATCAAAATTACGAACGACTATAGCGTCAATTACGCTCTCCGTTCGTAATTTATCGACTTGAACACTGTTCAACTTTCCAACATAAATTTCTTGACTGACCAATCAGAGTCAAGGTTAAAGGCAAAATTTTTAAAACTAGATAAGATGAAAACTTAGAACAGCGGTTTTTCTATCTGGGAGAGGAATCTGACAAAAGTTAAGAAGACTTAGTCTTATTACAGAACAGTTGGACACAAATTACTGTTGAAGCAAACTCTTTAAACTAATTTTTTGCAATTTTAACGTTTTACTTTTTAAATACAAGTGTGACACTAAAATCAAGAAAATTGCCTTGTCATTCATGATATTTGCCTTTCTTTATCAATACATGTGACTATGATGTGCACAGTTTATAGAATTATCCAGTAATTTTATCATAGATCATTTCTGGTCTTCGTTCTCGGTGCGAACAAAAAGCTCCTCCCACTTATTTCTTCACTTATGGATCAGTGTGTTTGCGTCAATCAATGAGAAATGGTTACAAAGTGCATTATTCGTAATAGCGGGTTTCCACTTATTTCCGATTGTTTCGCGTCTGACTTGTCTACCCGTGAAAAGATCTGATGCCGCTTATGTTTATATCTGCAAAAACGTTCTCCAGAGCACTCGCACCCCGGTCCGGGTTTTTATAATGGGTGAGATAGGGAATGTTCATACTGGATGATTATATAAACTGTGATGAAGTGGCACGGGCATAACCAATCAGAGTCAAAATTGAAGCGTAATTTTTTGAAAACGGAAAATATGAAGGCTTGAAAAATAAGTTTTCTCTCTATAACAGTATCCAGGCAAAAATACAATTGCATAGCAAAGATTATTTGGGAACAATTTAGCGTTCATAGAAACTTTTCAAACCATTTTTTGCCATTCTAATTCCCTACTTTTGCAATACATATGTCACGTTAAAACCAAGATAAAACTCGTCTCATTCACAAGACCTGACTTTTTTTTTTACCGACGAGTAAAGTCGGTTACCGACGGTGATAAGACTTGGATTTTTTTTTTACCGCCGGGTATGACTATCGTGTGCCTGGGACCTAAATGAAAATAACGGTGTAAACAGGCCAACTCTTCACAAAACCCAGCGTTGCAGGTCAATCACACCGAGAACAAAACGTCCGGCATGTGAAAGTAATCTTAGGGTATGAAACCTTTTGGCAACCCACGCCTCGATTCTTTATATACATTAAATAAAAAAAAACAAGTTTTTTTAACTGAAAGTAAGGAACGACGTTAAAACTTAAAATGAACAGAAATTATTCCGTATATGAAAGGGAAACGCAAATAGCGACAAAGACCACACTGCCTTTCCATCATAAACAAATAAGTAGAACAACAGGGTAATTTTTATACAAGACAGTGGAACGCGACTTTAAATGAATATTTCGACCCTATATCCAAGGGCCGTCCTCAGCAAAACAGACGAAGAGAATAAAAACACTATAATAGAAACTTACATTAAAATTCAATCATTAAAACTGTTTTTAAAAATGTTTAAAACAGCCCTAATATCATTACTTCAAGGAAGTTCAAACAGGACTGGTTGAACTTCCTTGAAGTAATGCTATTAGGGCTGTTTTAAAACATTTTTTTAAACAGTTTTAATGATTGAATTTTAATGTAAGTTTCTATTATAGTGTTTATATTCTCTTCGTCTGTTTTGCTGAGGACGGCCCTTGGATATAGGGTCGAAATATTCATTTAAAGTCGCGTTCCACTGTCTTGTATAAAAATTACCCTGTTGTTCTACTTATTTGTTTATGATGGAAAGGCAGTGTGGTCTTTGTCGCTATTTGCGTTTCCCTTTCATATACGGAATAATTTCTGTTCGTTTTAAGTTTTAACGTCGTTCCTTACTTTCAGTTAAAAAATTATTTTTTTTTTAATTAATTTTTGAACGTTATTGAATTGATGCATGTTTTGATTTTGGCTCACCGTACATGAATAATTAAAAAAAAATTGAATATTAATTTTACTTTTATTTGGTTAAATGACTTTCTCGAAACCTGTTTAATTTTATTTACGAACGTTTTTATTAGTAATAAATATACGTAACTTACGAATTAACTTACGTAACGAACCTGTATATTCTTATATTTTTAATACGTATATTAGAGGGTTCGCCTCCTAGTCAATACCTCGCTCTTTAAGCTAAGGTTCGAATTTTGTTCCAATTCTTTAAAAATGACCCCTTAATCACAAATGCCTTTAATTATAATAAAGAGCTCTTATTAAAGTACTAAATAATCTTTGGCTTAAAGAGCGAGGTATTGACTAGGGGGTGAGTCCAATCATATACGTAATGTCTTCTGTCGTTTTAATTTTTTATGTTTATCCTTACTTTCAGTTAAAAAACTTGTTTTTTTACATATTATTTCTTATCTATTTTTAAATAATGCTGGGAAATCCGGCGCCCCCTTCATAGCAATGTCCCTTCTCCCATGAAAATTCCTTCATGATAAGATCCTCCCACATAACCCCCCACCCCCTCCCCCCCCACTACCAGAAAAAATCCACTCTGAAAACGTCTGTATACTTCCCAATAACCAATACTATATGTTAACATTGGGTAAAGTTCATAACTTTCAGCCCTCCCCCCGGGGACTTCGGGGGATTAAGTCATCCTCAAAAACACAGTTATTATATTTTTAGACCATGCTGAACAAAATGGCTATCTCAAAATTTTGATCAAGTGACTTTGGGAAACAAATGAGCGTAGGAGGGGGCCTAGTTGCCCTCCATTTTTTTTGGTCACTTAAAAATGCACTAGAACTTTTAATTTTCGTTCGAAAGAGCCCTCCCACGATATTCTAGGACCACTGGGTCAATACGATCACCCCTGGGGAAAAAACAAACAAACAAACAAACAAATAAATACGCCTCCGTGATCTTTCTTCTGGCAAAAAATGCAAAATTCCACATTTTTGTAGATAGGAGCTTGAAACCTCCACAGTAGGGTTCTCTGATACGTTGAATATGATGGTGTGATTTTCATTAGGGTTCTATAACTTTTAGGGGGTCTTTTCCAATTTTTCGAAAATCAGCCAAATTTTCTCAGGCGATTAACTTTTGATGATAGAACCTAACTTGATGAAACTTATATATTTGAAATCATCATTAAAATCTGATTGTTTTGATGTATCTATTGGTATCAAAATTCTGTTTTCTAGAGTTTCGGTTACCATTGAGCCGGGTCGCTCCTTACTTACAGTTCGTTACCACGAACTGTTTGATAATTACTTGTTCTTTAAAACAGATATATATATATATATATATATACCTATAGTTTAAAAAAATAAGCAATATGAAAAGTTCATATACATTTTATACATACATTGCAAGGAAAACCATTCTTTTCGCCATTAGTTTTCTAATATGTGTTTCAATATATTATTTTTTGACATATACGTATACAGTTAAACTTTAGTAGTTAAACTTTTCATGTATATTTTACCTAGAAACCAAAACATATTTTGGTTAATACTTTTTTTCTTCTTTTCTCATTTTAATCTCTCCATTTATCTTTCTAACTCTTCTCTTTTTTCCTTCTCTGTTACTGTCGCTCTTTCAAACTCTGATCCCAATTTTAAAATGTTTTATAATGACAACTGGAAATTTTAAAAGAACTTTTTCGTATTTTGACCAATGGTCAAGGTAGCACAGGCATCTATCTCCTGATTTTCTGGAGATCGAAATACGATCCCCACTATTACACTCCACCATTCACTCCTGTTCCAAACCAAACAACCAGCGAGAAAAAGACTCAAGCCCCTGTCCCCAGGATTTCAAGTCTAGTGTGCTATCCACACCGTTAGGATGTAAGCGCTTCTCGTTTTTCCTAAACTGTTCTGAAATAAGTTTATTCTAGTATTTTAGGTTTCTTTGTTGTCGGATCATTGCTAGAATCAGCTCATCTGTTCCATCTATTCTGAAACCACATCGATACTTGTATAAGCCCTGGAGTAGAGAGGGGGTACCAGCCCCACGAGAACACATGTGCTGCCATCTACAATTTAGTTTAACGTTGACAGTACATAATTTATGGTTTTGCTCACTGAGAATGAAAAAACAGGATTTTTCTCACTTGAAAAACAGGATTTTCTCACTTTTATGGATGTTTCTTGGATGGTTATGAGTGTTTGTCAATTTATTTGTTGTTTTTCATGGATTTCAACAACAATTTATGCATGTTTTTATGGTTTTTGTCACTGAGAATGAAAAAACAGGATTTTTCTCACATTGATGGATGTTTCTTGTATGGTTATGAGTGTTGGTCTATTTATTTGATGTTTTCATGGATGTAAAAAGCAATTTATGCATGTTTTTATGCTTTTTGTCACTGAGAATGAAAAAACAGGATTTTTCTCACTTTGATGTATTTTCAAGGTCGATTGATTTGTTGGTGATCGTCCAGGAGAATTGTCTCCGGGCAAAGTTTATTAATGTCGTTGGTTTTCGTCCAGGAGAATTGTTTCCGGGCGAAGTTTATTAATGTCTGACGGATGATGTCAAGGTTGATTGATTTGTTGGTATTTGTCCAGGAGAATTATCTCCGGGCGAATTTTTCATCTTAGAGATGAAGAGATTAACGCGGGAGATGGTGTCATAGAATTTTCAAATGTGGTAGTTCAGAGATGCTAAAACAAAAGGAACACGCTAAAATTACGTTTAGAGATTATTTGGGCAAAACTATTTTGATACATTTTAGAAGATGATTTAAGTAAAACCAGGTGAGGCATTTTAGAAGATAATTTTAGAAAATGATTTAGAAGAGGATTTGAGGGTGAAACTCAGTGGTCGTTATAATACACAAGTTCTATTTGAACAGTGTTGTGAGGTCCTCTACCCCAGCCCCAAAGGGCTCCACTCCCCCTACCCCAACCCCGAAAGAAGCCCCCAGCCCCCAAAGGTCCCCCGGGCTCCCAAAGGACCACCCGGCCCCCAAGGGCCCCCTCAAAACAGGATTTTTCTAAGGCCCCCCGGGCCCCCAAAGAGCCCCATCCCCATTTTTTACTACTTTTTTTGTGCACTTGAGACACAGAAGGGCCCCCACATTTCAAAAGGCTTTATTATATCTTTTCAGAACAAGTTCCTTTCTTAATGTCATTCCTAAACCCATTTTACAAGTTGAAGTACCCAGCCTTTTCACCCACAACTTTACTTTGCAGCTTTTTGAATGCCCAAACACCAAGCAGTACTTTTCAAAATGCATTTCAGAACAAGTTCTTTTCTTAATATCCCTCCTAAACCCATTTTATAAGTTGAAGTACCCATCCTTTCCCCCATAACTTTACTTTACGACTTTTTGCACACCCCAACATCAAGCAATACTTTTCAAAGGCATTTCAGAACAAGTTCTTTTCTTTTCAAGTTATTTTCTAAAAGTTTCACTATAATTCTAAATTTTCTTAAATTCAGTTCCGACTTTTCACAAAGAGATGAAAAAATTTAAAGTTATGTTCCAAATTTTTAATAGAAGATAGGAAAAGTTATACTTTGATCGTGAATATTCAAATTCTCTTTTGAATTTTACCAAAGAAAACAATTCAATTCTAATTTCTCCAGAGACAATAAAAAGCTTCCACTTCAGTTTTAAGTTCAACAAGACATAAAAAATTTAAAGTTCAGTTCTAAATTTTTCCGTAGAAGATATGAAAAGTTATACTATGATTGTGATTATTTTACATGAAGATAAAAAGTTTCACTTTAATTCTAAATTTTCTTAAATTCAGTTCCAATTTTTCTCAAAGAGATGAAAAAATTTAAAGTTCTGTTCTAAATTTTTCATAGAAGATAGTAAAGTTATACTTTGATTGTGAATATTCTTCATGAAGATATGGAGCTCCACTTTAATTCTGAGTTTTCTCGAAGAAGTGCAAAATACTCAAGTTCTCTTCTGAATTTTCTTAAAGAAGAGAAAAAAGTTATTTCAATTCTGAAATTTACCAATGAAAATGAAAAAGCTTCCATTTCAATTCATAATTTCTCAAAGACATAAAAAATTTAAAGTTCAGTTCTAAATTTTTCCGTAGAAGATAGGAATGGTTATACTATGATTGTGATCATTTTCCATGAAGGTAAAAAGTTTCACTTTAATTCTAGATTTTCTTAAGTTCAGTTCCAATTTTTCTCCAAGAGATGAAAAATTTAAAGTCCTGTTCCAAATTTTTCATAGAAGATAGAAAAAGTTATACTTTGATCGTGAATATTTGATATGAAGATAAGGAGCTCCACTTTAAATCTGAGTTTTCTCGAAGAAGTGCAAAATGTTCAAGTTCTCTTCTGAATTTTCTTAAAGAAGGGGAAAAAGTTAGCTCAATTCTGAATTTTACCAATGAAAATGAAAAAAAGCTTCCACTTCAGTTCTTAATTTCTCAAAGACATAAAAAATTTAAATTTCAGTTCTAAATTTTTCCGTAGAAGATAGGAAAAGTTATACTATTATTGTGATTATTTTCCAGTGAAGATAAAAAGTTTCACTTTAATTCTAAATTTTCTTAAATTCAGTTCCGATTTTTCTCAAAGAAATGAAAAACTTTAAAGTTCTGTTCCAAAGTTTTCATAGAAGATAGAAAAAGTTATACATTGATCGTGAATATTCACCATGAAGATAAAAAGTTCCACTTAATTCTAAATTTTCTCAATGAAGTGCAAAATGTTCAAGTTCTCTTCTAATTTTTCCAAGAAAATAAATAGGTTCCACGTCAGTTCTGGTTTTTTTCTCAAAGAGATGAAAAATTTAAAGTTCTGTTCTAATTTTAAATTAAATTTTAGCTCCTTTGTCTTATGGATTTACCCCTCAAAATTTTAAATTAGAAAATGAGTGACTCGTTCTATTATTAAACACAATCGTTCAAACTCGTTCCTCTAACCTCCAAAACAATAGGTTAGATTAGATATAAATAAATATTAATAAATAAATAGAAAAATTTCTACATGTTTAAGTTAGGTTAGGTTAACTTATCATGAGCGCTCATGATAAGTTAACCTAACTTTTTCCGGCGAGTATGGTTAGGTTAGGCTAGATTAAGTTAGGTTAGATCAGGTTAGGTTAAGTTAGCCTACGTACGCTTCACTTAGGTTAGGTTAGGTGAGAGACAGGCAAAAAGTTAGGTGTATGGTTAGGTTAGATTAGGTTAGGTTAGGCTAGATTAAGTTAGGTTAGGTTAAGTTAGATTAGGCTAGCCTACGTACGCGCGCGTACGTAGGCTAACCTAACTTAACTTAACCTAACCTAACTTAATCTAGCCTAACCTAACCTAACCATACAGCTAACTTTTTGCCTGTCTCTCACTTAACCTAACATAACCTAAGTGAAGCGTATGTAGGCTAACCTAACTTAACCTAACCTAATCTAACCTAACTTAATCTAGCCTAACCTAACTATACTCGCCGGAAAAGGTTAGGTTAACTTATCATGAGCGCTCATGATAAGTTAACCTAACCTAACCTAACTCAAACATGTAGAATTGTTTCTATTTATTTATTAATATTTATTTATACCTAATCTAATCTAACCTATTGTTTTCGAGGTTAGATGAACGAGTTTGAATGACTGTCTTTAATAATAGAACGAGTCACTCATTTTCTAATTTAAAAATTTGAGGGGTAAATCCATAAGACAAAGGAGCTAAAATTTAATTTAAAATTTGAACAGAACTTTAAATTTTTCATGTCTTTGAGAAAAAAACCAGAACTGACGTGGAACCTATTTATTTTCTTGGAAAAAATAGAAAAGAACTTGAACGTTTTACATTTCATTGAGAAAATTTAGAACTAAAGAAGAACTTGCTATCTCCATGGTGAACATTCACATTAAATGTTTGACTTTTTCCGTCTTCTATGAACAACGTAGAACAGAAATTCAAATTTTTTCATCACTTTGTGAAAAATCAGACCTAAATTTAAGAAAAATTAGAATTAAAGTGAAACATTTTTCTTCATGGAAAATAATTACAATCATAGTATAACTTTTCCTATCTTCTATGGAAAAATTTAGAATAGAACTTTAAATTATTTATGTTTTCGATAAATTAAGAACTGAATTGGAAGCTTTTATTCATTTTCATGGGTAAAATTCAGAATTGAGCTAGCTTTTTTTCCTTCTTTAAGAAAATTCAGAAGAGAACTTGAACATTTTGCACTTCTTCGAGAAAACTCAGAATTAAAATGGAGCTCCTTATCTTCATGTCGAATATTCACGATCAAAGTATAACTTTTCCTATCTTCTATGAAAAATTTGGAACAGAACTTTAAATTTTTCATCTCTTTGAGACAAATCGGAACTGAATTTAATAAAAATTAGAAATAAAGTGAAACTTTTGATCTTCATGGAAAATAATCACAATCATAGCATAACCATTCCTATCTTCTACGGAAAAATTTAGAACTGAACTTTAAATTTCTTATGTCTTTGAGAAATTATGAATTGAAATGGAAGCTTTTTCATTTTCATTGGTAAATTTCAGAATTGAACTAACTTTTTTCTCTTCTTTAAGAAAATTCAGAAGAGAACTTGAGTATTTTGCACTTCTTCGAGAAAACTCAGAATTAAAGTGGAGCTCCATATCTTCATGAAGAATATTCACAATCAAAGTATAACTTTTCATATCTTCTATGAAAAATTTGGAACAGAACTTTAAATTTTTTTCATCTCTTTGAGAAAAATCGGAACTGAATTTAAGAAAATTTACAATTAAAGTGAAACGTTTTATCTTCAAGGAAAATAATCACAATCATAGTATAAATTTTCTTATCTTCTACGGAAAAATTTAGAACTGAACTTTAAATTTTTTATTTATTGTTGAACTTAAAACTGAAGTGGAAGCTTTTATTTTCTCTGGAGAAATTAGAATTGAATTGTGTTCTTTGGTAAAATTCAGAAGAGAACTTGAATATTCACGATCAAAGTATAAATTTTCCTATCTTCTATGAAAAATTTGGAACAGAATTTTAAATTTTTTCATCTCTTTGTGAAAAGTCGGAACTGAATTTAAGAAAATTTAGAATTATAGTGAAACTTTTTATCTTCATTGAAAGTAATCACAATCATAGCATAACTTTTCCTATCTTCTACGGAAAAATTTAGAAGTGAACTTAAAATTTTTCATGTCTTGGTGAACTTAAATCTGAAGTGGAAGATTTTCATTTTCTCTGGTGAAATTAGAATTGAAATGTGTTCTATGGTAAAATTCAGAAGAGAACTTTAACTTTTCTATCTTCCATTGAAAATTTGGAACAGTATTTTAAATTTTGTCATCTCTTTGAGAAAAATCTGAACTGAAGAGGAAAATTTTTATATTATTTTGTGAAAATAGAATTGATCAATAACTTATTTCATTTTCATTGAGAAAATTCAAAATCGAAGTTGAACTTTTCTTCTTTCGGGAAAATATTTGGAACAGAACTTCTAAATTTTTTCATCTCTATGTGAAAAGTCAGAACTGAATTTAAGAAAATTTAGAATTAAAGTGAAACGTTTTATCTTCATAGAAAATAATCACAATCATAGTATAACTTATCCTATCTTCTACGGAAAAATTTAGAACTGAACTTTAAATTTTTTATGTCTTGTTGAACTTAAAACTGAAGTGGAAGATTTTTATTTTCTCTGGAGAAATTAGAATTGAATTGTGTTCTTTGGTAAAATTCAGAAGAGAACTTGAACTTTTCTATCTTCTATGAAAAATTTGGAACAGTATTTTAAATTTTTTCATCTCTTTGAGAAAAATCTGAATTGAAGTGGAAAATTTCATTTTCCCATGAAAATTAGAATTGAATTGGGTTTTTTGGTAAAATTCATAAGAGAACTTGAACTTTTTATCTTCTGTAGAAAATTTAAAATCGAACTAGAACTTTTTATTTTCCGGAAAAATATTCACAGCCATGCTATTACTTTTTCTATCTTCCATCTAAAAACTTAGAATAGAACTTTAAATTTTTTATGTCTTTAACAAAAAAAGAAATGAAGTGGATTTTTTTCTCCTCGGAAAATAGAGTTAATAAAAAACCCAATTCTTTTCCATAGAGAAAATTCAGAAGAGAAGTTGAACTTTTCTTCACTGCGTTGAGAAAACTTAAAATTGAAGTAGAACTTTTTATCTCCCGGGAAAATATTCGCAACTATGATACTACTTTCTCTATCTTCTACCGAAAAATTTAGAATTGAACTTTAAATTTCTTTATTATTTTGTGAAATAAAGAACTGAAGTGGAAGATTTTTATTTTCTCTGGAGAAATTAGAATTGAATTGTGTTCTTTGGTAAAATTCAGAAGAGAACTATAACTTTTTTATATTCTGTGAAAAAATTAGAACTGTATTTTAGATTTGTCATCTCTGCGAAAGATCTGAACTGTAGTGGAAAATTTTTATATTATTTGGAAAAATAGAATTGATCAATAACTAATTTCTTTTTCATTGAGGAAATTCAGAACAGAACTTGAACTTTTCTTCACTTCGTTGAGAAAATTAGAACTTTTTATCGACAGGGAAAATATTCAGAACTATGGTATAGCTTTTTCTATCTACTACGGAAAAATTTAGAATAGAACTTTAAATTTCTTTATGTCTTAGGGGAACTTAAAACTGAAGTTTAAGATTTTTTTTTCTCTGGAGAAATTAGAATTGAAGTTTGTTCTTTGGTAAAATTCAGAAAAGAACTTGAACTTTTCTATCTTCTATGAAAAATTTGGAACAGTTTAAAAAATTTTTTCATCCCTTTGAGACAGATCTGAACTGAAGTGGAAAATTTTTATATTATTTGGAAAAATAGAGTTAATCAATAACTTATTTCTTTTCCATAGAGAAAATTCAGAAGAGAAGTTGAACTTTTCTTCACTTCGTTGAAAAAATTTAAAATTCAAGTAGAACTTTTTATCTCCCGGGAAAATATTCACAACTATGATATTACTTTCTCTATCTTCCACCAAAAAATTTAGAATTGAACTTTAAATTTCTTTATGACTTTGTGAAATAAAGAACTGAAGTGGAAGATTTTTTCTCTCTGGAGAAATTAGAATTGAAGTTTGTTCTTTGGTAAAATTCAGAAGAGAACTTGAACTTTTCTATCTTCTATGAAAAATTTGGAACAGTTTAAAAAAAATTTTCATCCCTTTGAGACAAATCTGAACTGAAGTGGAAAATTTCTATATTATTTGGAAAAATATAAATGATCAAAAAGTAATTTCTTTTTACTACAGGAAATGCAGAAGAGAAATTGAAATTTTCTTCACTTCATTGATAAAATTTAAAATTAAACTAGAGTTTTTTATCTACAGTGAATATATTCGCAATTATGCTCTTGCGTTTTTTATGTTCCACCGAAAAATTTAGAATTGAACTTTAAATTTCTTGATGTCTTTGTGAAATAAGGAACTTAAGTGGAAGATTTGTATTTTCTCTGGAGAAATTAGAATTGAAGTGTGTTCTTTGGTAAAATTCAGAAGAGAACTTGAACTTTTTCATCTTCCATGAAAAATTTGTAACAGTATTTAAAAATTTTTCATTTCTTTGAGAAAAATCTGATCCGAAGGGAAAAAATTTTGTATTATAAGGAAAAATAGAATTGATCAATAGCTAATTTCTTTTTCATTGAGAAAATTTAGTAAAATGAACTTTTTTATCTTCTGGGAAAAATTTGGAAGAGTATTTAAAATTTTTCATCTCTTTGAGATAGATCTGAACTGAAGCGGAAAATTGCTATAGTATTTGGAAAAATAGAAATGATCAATAACTAATTTTCTTTTCATTGAGAAAATTCAGAATAGAACTTGAACTTTCCTTGACTTCGTTGAGAAAATTGAAAATTGAACTAGAACTTTTTATCTTCCGGGAAAATATTCACAACTATGGTATAGATTTTCTATCTACTACGGATAAATTTAGAATAGAACATTAAAGTTATTTATGTCCATGGTGAGCTTAAAACTGAACGGGAAGATTTTTATTTTCTCTGGAGAAATTAAAATTGAATTGTGTTCTTTGGTAAAATTCAGAAGAGAACTTGAACTTTTCAATCTTCTATCAAAAATTTGGAGCAGTATTTAAAATTTTTTCATCTCTTAGAGAAAAAACTGCACCGAGGTGAAAAATTCTTATATTATTTGGAAAAATAGAATTGATTAATAAATAATTTCTTTTTCACTGAGAAAACTCAGAAGAGATCTTGAACTTTTGTTCGCTTCATTGGAAAAATTTAAAATTGAAATAGAACTGCTTATCTTCCGAGAAAATATTCACAACTTGATATAGCTTTTTCTATTTACTAAGGAAAAATTTAGAATTTGTAAAATTGGTTTAAGAAGGATATTAAGAAAAAAACTTGTTCTGAAAAGATATAATAAAGCCTTTTGAAAAGTATTGCATGATCTTGGGGTGTGCAAAAAAGTCGTAAAGTAAAGTTATGGTGAAAAAGATAACTACTTCAACTTGTAAAATTGGTATAGGAAGGACATTAAGAAAAAACTTGTTCTGAAAAGATATAATAAAGCCTTTTGGAAAGTATTGCTTGATGTTTGGGTGTGCAAAAAGTCGTAAACTAAAGTTGTGGGGAAAAAGATAAGTACTTTAACTTGTAAAATGGGCTTAGGAACAAAATTACGTAAAGAACTTGTTCTGAAAAGATATAATAAAGCCTTTTGAAAAGTATTGCTTGATGTTGGGGTATTCGAAAAGCCTTATAGTAAAGTTGAGGGGGAAAAGATGAGTACTTCAAGTTGTAAAAAATTGGTTTAGGAGGGACATTACGTAAAGAACTTGCTCAGAAAAGATATAATAAAGCCTTTTGAAAAATATTGCTTGATGTTGGGGTATGCAAAAAGTCGTAAAGTAAAGCTGTGGTGAAAAAAATAAGTACTTCAACCTGTAAAATTGATTTAGGAAGGACATTAAGACAGGAACTTGTTCTGAAATGCCTTTTGAAAGTATTGCTTGATGTTGGGGAGTGAAAAAAGTAGTAAAGTACAGTTAGGGGGAAAAATATAGGTACTTCAACTTGTAAAATGGGTTAAGGAGGGACATAAAGAAAAGGACTTGTTCTGAAATGCCTTTTGAAAAATATTGCTTGGTGTTGGGGCATTCAAAAAGCTGTAAAATTGTGGGTGAAAAGGATGGGTTCTTCAACTTGGAAAATTGGTTTAGGAATGACATTAAGAAAGGAACTTGTTCTGAAAAGACATAATAAAGCCTTTGGAAATGTGGGGGCCCTTCTGTGTCTCAAGTGCACAAAAAAAGTAAAAAAAAATGGGGAGGGGGCTATTTGGGGGCCCGGGGGGCCTTTAGGGGTCCGGGGTGCTCTTGGGGGGCCGGGTGGTCCTTTGGGAGCCCGGGGGACCTTTGGGGGCCGGGGGCTTCCTTCGGGGTTGGGGTAGGTGGATCGGAGCCCTTTGGGGCTGGGGTAGAGGACCTCACAACATTGTTCAAATAGAACTTGTGTATTATAACGACCACAGAGTTTCAGCCTCAAATCCTCTTCTAAATCATCTTCTAAAATCATCTTCTAAAATGTCTCAAAACGTTTCGCTTAAATCATCTTCTAAAATGTCTCAAAACGGTTTCGCCCAAATAATCTCTAAACGTAATTTCTGCGTGTTCCTTTTGTTTTGACATCCCTGCGCTGTCACATTTGAAATTCCTAGGAAACCCTTTCCCTCGTTAATCTCTTCATCTCTAAGATCAAAATATTCGCCCGGAGATAATTCTCCTGGACGAACACCAACAAATCAATCAACCTTGACATCATCCGTCAGACATTAATAAACTTTGCCCGGAAACAATGCTCCTGGGCGAACACCAACGACATTAATAAACTTCGCCCGGAGACAATTCTCCTGGACGATCACCAACAAATCAATCGACCTTGAAATACATCAAAGTGAGAAAAATCCTATTTTTTCATTCTCAGTGACAAAAACCATAAAAACATGCATAAACTAATGTTGACTTCCATGAAAAACAACAAATAAATAGACAAACACTCATAACCATCCAAGAAACATCCATAAAAGTGAGAAAAATCCTGTTTTTTCATTCTCAGTGACAAAAACCATAAAAACATGCATAAATTGTTGTTGACATCCATGAAAAACAGCAAATAAATTGACAAACACTCATAACCATCCAAGAAACATCCATAGAAGTGAGAAAAATCCTGTTTTTCAAGTGAGAACAATCCTGTTTTTTCATTCTCAGTGAGAAAAACCATAAATTATGTACTGTCAACGTTAAACTAAATTGTAGATGGCAGCACATGTGTTCTCGTGGTGCTGGTACCTCCCTTTCTACTCCCTGGAACTTCATTGATGACATATTCACAGAATTCCTTTGATGAGAAGAGTTATATCATGTTCCTTACAAATGTGGCAGATATTACAAGGGCTAGTGGTCTCTTACTTTAGGGTAGCACCAGGCGAACTACAAAAGCTTCTATTTTAATTTTATTTCGGTTTTTCAGATTATAATCCTGGAAATGGCAAAGTAATAGTTGCAAATCAGACAGCGGAAAATGCAAACTTATTTGAAGTCCTATGCCTTCCAATGTACACAATGCTGGCAGCTTCAAACCTATTAAATATTGACCTCTTTGTACTGGATATTGAAGGACTTGAGCTAGATGTTTTAAAGACTTTGCCCCTAGAGATGCTAAACATCAAAGTATTTGTTGTAGAAACCTATAATGGAAATCACAAGTTGGAAAATTTTAAATTTTTTTTCGAAAAAAGTGGCTACACCTTCCATGGCTTGTTTACAGGAGGCATGCACCCAGAAGATGCAATATTTGTCAAGACGAATTTTTACAACCCTGAGAAGTTGAATGCAACCGTTGTTGATTTTTACAAGGTAGTGACTGGTGATTGGACTCTAAGTAAATTTAACGAGGATACACTTTCCTTATTAAAGCATTATTCTTAACCTTGATGTTTCAAATTATTGACCTGTAAAAGCAGTGTTTTTTTGTTTTTTTTTTTGTTTTTTTTTTAGGAGGAACGCGATCAATTAACAAGAGGTGGTGTTTTTGGTTATAGAGAGAGGGTATATACAGTACAATGATACAATATTAACCTAGTTTATGTTTCATTTTTTTAAGGCTTTCATTCCACTCGGATAGCGTTCTTCGTTGAATTTATAAGGCAGAGGGAGGGGGAGTGGCCTGAAGATGTAAATTTTGTGTGAAAGAAAATTCATATAACCCTCGAATTTAACGTAACAGTTTGTGATTTATGCAAAGAGCTGACTGGTGATTTGCTTATAAGCTAATCTAACAAATCAAAATTGACTAGATGAAGTGGAACGTTATGATTTTAAGGATTATCAGTTTTTGACACTGCTCTTTTCTAAGGATTTTAAAATGATTTTCTAACTAACGAGAGATTTCTAGTTTCCTCCTCTCGATTGGCATCTGCTATTGTCCCTGCCACCACTATGATTGATTGCACGAGATTAGCTGGTGCCCATCATTTGATCTATGTCCTAAAATATTTCAAAGAGTTCGTGGTAACGAGCTGTAAATAAGAAGCGACGCAACTCAATAGCAACCGAAAAAAAAACGGAATTTTGATACCAATACATATAAAAAAGAATTAAACTTTTATGCTGATTTCAAATATAAGTTTCATCAAGTTTAGTCTTACCCATCAAAATTTACGCGCCTATAAAAATGTGTCTTATTTTCCAAAAAAGGGGAAACAACCTCTAAAAGTTATATAACTTTAATGAAAATGGCACCATCAGATTCAGCGTATCAGAGAACCCTACTATAGAATTTTCAAACTCCTATCTGGAAAAATGTGGAATTTTGTATTTTTTGCCAGAAGAAAGATCAGAGCTGCGTGTTTTTTTTTTTTTTTTTTTTTTTTTTTTTTTTTTTTTCAGGGGTGATCGTATCGATCCAGTAGTCCTAGAATACCGTGAGAGGGTTCATTCAAATTGAAATTAAAGGTTCTAGTGCTTTTTTTAAGTGACCAAGAAATTGGAGGGCAACTTGGCCACCTCCCAGGCTCATATTTTTCCCGAAGTCATCCAGTCAAAATTTAGAACCGTTTTGCTAGGAGTGCACTAATCGATAACGTAGATGTAAGAAGGCAGTGAACAAATACTCGTTAATGAATTACCTCCCCCTCCCCCTAAGAGCAAAAAAAAATTCAAGTCAAAAGACTGAAACATTCATGTCTGCTACAAAGTATTCATGGTTGCTCCTACTGACAAAAATTGAAGGAAAATATATTTCAAGACATGCCAATTAGAAGACAAGGGGTTTCATATTTGCACCCCTTTAGATTCTAAAATACATATTTTTTTTTATCTCATTTCATTTTCAACAAAAAAAAGTCCATATTCTTGATCTTGAAAACAACATTTTTTTTCATTGGGCCCCCCCTCCGTATGTGTCTGTAAATTGATACCACTGCATAGAGCCTAATTAAAAAAAGTTGCAAAAACTAAAATCAAATCTAATGGGTTTTCTAGGGTACAGAAACTAGAAAGTTGCCATCTGGACGTTTGGTGGCCTTTTGGCCCCAAAATTAACAAATTGCTTCCGAGACTTTAAATCCAAAAGAGGGCCGACTTGAGAACCGAAAACCTAGAGTGCGTTCGAGCATCTCTTTTCCGACTTAGCCTACCCACTTAATTCTAACTTCACCGGATGATATCCGTAAACGTAAACAACGAATGCTTATCCAGCAGCTTGTCAACTGAAACACTGTAGGCAACAAGGAAAACAACAACACATATATTCCACCGTAAACATAACTTATTTACACATCCCTAGGGTTGAGATAAATTTCATAATTAGTATCCCCACCTTGTTTTCTGCATCACATGTTTCTTCCATTTTCGTAATAAATTGATTTTTTGTTTAAATATGACGGCACTTTTCCTCAGTTATCCTCCATTTTCCAGGGTTAGCAGATGTAGCTTGTCCGACAACTAACCCAGACCGCCTGAAGCAGTAGCCCTTTTAACCTCTGACGTCATTTACCTCTCGTGAAACGCTAAGAATAAGTAATCCAGCTTGACGATTAAGTAAATGCAGAATGCTCGAACGGACCGCTAACGTTAATGACAGCCGTTTTGTCACATGACCCCGTGAAAAAAGATTTTAATTAACAGGTTTACTGATTATACTAACAAGAAATATTGTCAAAATTAATTTGTTTCATATTGTTTGGGTAAACAGATCACCTAGGCACCAATTTGTGCACTTTCTTGCGAAATTAGTATGTCATGTAAATTAGGTATTCCGTCCAGTGTACGTTCACTATCGGTACCTTTAAAGATAATCCGCTTAATTTCATCGTTGCTAATAGTTTTTAGAACTGATTTAGAGTAAGCACCTTTTTGGACAAAAAGAGCGTCTCCAAGAGTCCAAGAAGAATGAAACACGTCATGCAGCTCATATCCTACTGTTCCTAAAAATTCTCTGATTTGTTGCAAGTAGTCAGCCCGTCCATCATACTCGACCACAATGATGTAGATTGATATATATTGGAAAGGTATAGTTCTTAGAATACCTAATTCTTGTCCTTCCACGTCTAAGAAGAATACGTCAACTTCAGTGATGTTTATCTTGTTCAGAACTGTTGAAAATGGAAAGCAGGAAACAGTCACAACTTCACCGTATCTTTCTGTGCCCTTTTTATCTTTTAAATCTTTTCCGAAGCCGGAATGACCCTTTTCATTGTACAAAACTCTGCCATTGCCTTTGTTTGTATCTGAAAAAAAAAAATTATTCAGATGAAAAAGAAAAAGACGAGGATAAAAAAAACAGTAATAAAATATGCAACAAAAATAAGAAAAATTGAAATGAGGGAAAGGGGGTCAGAGCCGGAATAACCCTTTTGCATATTTATCAACCTTTTTTCTGGGAGAGGGGTTTGAAGTGAAAGGGGCATTTGTATACGAAATTCAATTTTAGTGCTAATAAAAATAGTTTCAGCACTAGGTGCGACTATTAGTTATATAGGATTCTAGAGTCTCGAAAATTTTCTTTACTTTTCTAAAGTTTCTAGAAACAACAGAATCATTATGAAAGGGCCAAGCTCAATCGTTGAAAATTAGAACATATTCCATGGATAAGATAGGATTTTGGTTAGCTACAGCAAAAACAGATATTTTACTGGCTATACAAATTCTGCTAATACTAACAATGAAAACTCGTCACAACATCACGCCACCACAACAAAGGATATTTAATGTTAAAAATTACCATTGATGGGGGCGAGCCCTGAACCTCCTGCTAGCAAATACTCCAAAATTGACTTTTATAATATAAACCACAGAAAAAGGGGATTTTACTTACAAGATACTATGTCGTGACTAAAAACATTTCGTATATTTTCTCACAGAAGAACTAATCAAATTATAAAATGGATGGTTAACGGCCTGTCAATTTGACATGGATTTTAGGAATGATACGATTTAGATACAAAACTTTGTCACAAACGTGAACCATTGAAATTACGGCACACTTTTTACTATGGACTTATTGGAAAGCAATATCTCTTTTTTTTCTTAGTAACAATAAGTTGAAATCAAATTTTTAAATGGGAGAATAATAGCAGCAAAGTGAGCATATAGTTTTGTTACACTTTGTAAGTTGGTAAATGTGTATATATTTTTTTTTTATTTTGTCACTAGAGAAATTCCCGAATACTGAAGTAGTTTCTATTTATTATTACTAAGGGCAAACTTGTAATACATGCTTGTACATAGACTTAGGAAACAGCGATGTGTCTCCTATGTTTTATTTTTTTATTGTTGTTTGGCATCCTCAACTACACCTATGGTCACAGAAAATTTGGAGAAGGCACATTCTGTCGTAATTTAAATATCCTAGAACTCTTTTGGGAGCCAAATTCGTTCGGAGGCTAACCTGCCACGCGTTTAACGCCGCTTGTGTCCAGATGCTTGAATTTCACATGTTGGGGGGGGGGTGGGAAAATATGATTTTTTTTAATCGAAGTATTCCCTCCTATTGAAACCCCCTGCCTTTGCTCTTGTCGTAAGCGTAGTAACGGTACGCCTTATTGGGACCAAAATATATTGAAAGATATTAAATAACTAGATTCAAACTACGGGTAAGATTCACTGCGAAACCCAAGATTAGTTTCAATCCTTATCTGCAATGTTTTGCAGAATTGCAATTACATTTCTCGTTCCATGGGCTGAGGATTATCCCGCTGCTCTTTTGTACTCCAAGGCTCGAAGGTTTATAAGGTATAACCTAGCCCCAAAGGGGCATTTAAGGTTCTTACGAAAGAAATGGTTGTATAAGCTTTAGAGGTGGCTGGTTTGGTTGAAATTGGAAGTTCTAGTTCCCTTTTAAAAGTCAATATGGTATTAAAATGAAACTTTCGGGGCTGCTTCTATTACTACTTCCACTCTTAATATTCTTCTAAATTAAGAAAGTGTAAGTGTATCCAGGCTGTGAAAGAGCATAGATATAATTTTTTTTTTAATGGTATTAGGCTTTATTTATCAGGTCAACTAGAGGATGTATATGACTAAAATTAAACACTATTATCTGTGTCATGATTTTCAAAAGGGGGTATGTTGTTAAAAATTGCTGATAAACTTTCTACAGCATGCAAATAATATGCCAAACTATAAACTCTTAAAAAAAAATCAGAAATATTCAAACTAAAATTTTCTTCTTCCCTGAAAAAGACTAAGTCAACATAAAACGAACAGGGATTAATTATAAAAACTTTTTCCACAAAACTTTTTCTACCAAACATACAACTACCACAAATCACCATCAATAAATAAATAAAACCTAAAAGGAACAGAAATCATAGGCAGCGCAATCGCGCTGCCTAAGTTAAGAACGATGTTGGCACAATGTACTATTACTTTTTTCCCCGTTTAGACCAGGGCACTTCGTATCAAAGTAGTTGTCGTAAAAACTTGGAAAAGGGCTCATTCAATTGGAAATTAGAATGATTAATTCCCTTTTTAATAGTCTAAAGTGATTGGAAGGCAACTAACATCCTTTCCACGCCCACAATTTCCCCAAACACATCCAATCAAATTTTGAGATAGCCATTTTGTTCAGCGTAGTTGATTTCCAGATAGAAAAGATGTTTTTGAGGAGGACACTCCCCATAGCCCTCAGGACAAGAGTTGGAAGTTGTGCCCTCGGTGCATATAAGGTTTTCATAGGAAGCTTTGTCGTAGAAACTTCAAAAGGGCTTATTCGATTGGAAATCCAAAGAGCTAGTGCCTTTTTTGATAGTCGAAAGTGATTGGAGGGCAGCTAACCCCTTTCTCAATCCCACCTTTTCCCCAAACACATCCAATCAAAATTCTTACATAGACATTTTGTTTAACGTGGTTGAAAGTTCTGGAAATTAGGTCTTCGAGGATGACAACCCCCCACAGTCCTCAGGGCAAGGGTTCTAAGTTATGCCCTGGGGGGCATTTAATGTTTTTGTAGAAAGCGCTGTCGTAGAAACTTCAAAAAGGGCTCATTTGATTGGAAAATGAAATGGATGTGCCCTTTTTAATATTCGAAAGTGATTGTAAGGCAAATGACACCCCCTCCACACTCACAATTTATCCAAACACATCCTATCAAAATTTTGAGACAGCCCTTTTGTTCAAAGTAGTTGAAAGGTCCAGAAATTATATCTTTGAGGATGACACTCCCGCCACAGCTCTCAGGGTAAGGGTTGCAAATTATGCCCTGGTGGCAAATAAGGGTTTATAGATAGTGATGTTGTAGAAACATCAATAAAGGCTCATTTGATTGGAAAATAAAAGGGCTTGTCCCTTTTTAATAGTCGAAACTGATTGGAGGATTACTAACACCCCTCTCACACCCACCATTTTCCCAAACACATTTCCAATTAAAATTTTGAGATAGCCATTTTGTTCGACGTAGTGAAAAAGTCCAGAAATTATGTTCTTGAGGATGACACTTCAACCACAGCCCTCAGGACAAGAGTTGTAAGTTAAGCCCTGGGGGCATGTCAGGTTTTTTTATGAAAGCGTTGTCGTAGAAGCTTCAAAAAGGAATCATTCGATTGGAAATTGAAACAGTTAGTGCCCTTTTTAATAGTTGAATGTGATTGGAGGTCAACTAACCCCCCTCTCACGCCCACCATTTCCCAAAACACATCCAATCAAAATTTTGAGATAGCCATTTTGTTCAACGTAGTTAAAAGGCCAGGAAATTATTTCATTTGAGGATGACAACCCCCTCACAACCCTCAGGGCAAGGGTTTTAAGTTATTCCCTGGGGCCTATAAGGTTTTTATTAAAAGGTTTGTCATAGAAACTTCAAAAAAGGCTCTTTCGATTGGCAATTCAAAGGGCTAGTGCCCTTTTTAATAGTAGGAAGTGATTAGAGGGCAACTAACCCTCCTCTCACGCCCACCATTTCCCCAAACACATCCAATCAAAAATTTGAGATATCAATTTTGTTCAACGTGGCTGAAAGTTCTGGAAAATAGGTCTCTCAGGATGACACCCCCAGCCCTCAGGGTAAGGGTTGTGAGTTATTCCCTGGAAGGATATAAAGTTTTTATTGAAAGCGTTGTCGTAGAAACTTCAAAAGGGACCATTCGATTGGAAATTGAAAGGGTTATTGCCTTTATTAATAGTCGAATGTGATTGGAAGGCTTGACATTTTCATAGTAAAGATTTATGTGAGTACAATGTATTATTTTTTTTTTTTTTTTTTTTAGACCAGGGCAATTCATATCAAAAGAGTTCTGTTATGAACTTCAAAAAGGGATGATTCGATTAAAAGTGTAAGAGGCTGATATTCAATTTAATGGTCGAAAGGTATTAGAGGGCAACAATCCCCCTCCCCCCCACATCAACCCAATTGCCACTTAAGTTTAAAGACTAAATGTTGCCTTAAGATTGAATCAAAATGCACTGTTTTAATTCTAATTCCCAAAAAGGCATCTCAGCAGTATCCCAAGAGCGACTGAGGGTATTAGGTTCAAACTTTTGGGGCTACCTCTGCTCTTGAAATTTAACCAAATCAATAGAGTGTAAGTGTATCCAAGCTATCAATGAAAGTAAACAATTTTTTTGCGAATGGTATCAAGTTTTCTATTTCAGGTCAACTTGAGGAGGTATGAAACTAAATTAAACACTACCATTTATTTCCAGATTTTTAAAAGGGTGTATGTTGTTAAAAGTTGCTGAAAATTTTTCTCCAGCATACAAATAGCAGGCCCAACTATAAAGTCTTAAAAAAGCGAAAAGATTTAAAGTATTATTTTCTTTTTCCTGAAAAGACTATGTCAATATAAAATCGAACATAAATTAATTAAAACAAACTTTTCCACAAAATTAGTTTTTCAAAGAAAAGTAAAGGACTCCGTTAAACCAAAAATGAGCAAAAATTAAATCAAATAATCTACCAAGCGTGAAACTACCACAAACAGCATCGATAAATAAATGAAACCCAAAACAAACAGAAATTACAATAAACAACCGATTCAAACTCAAAGCGAGCAGAAATTAACATGAGTAGGTTTCAAAACCCCTTTGTTTTCTAGAAGCCAGAATATAATTTACACTTTACTAAAAAAAGTTCTTTTAAATGTTTTCACTTTAACATCTTTGAGAAATCAAAAATTAATCAAGATTTTAAGGAATAAAAATCAGCATATGTACTCGTATATTAAACTGACAATGCAGATTTATTTGAATTTTTAATATAATTTGCACTTTACTGTTAAAAATTAAAATGAATCTGCATTGTCAGTTTAGTATACATATGCTGATTTTTATTACTTAAAATCTTAATTAATTTTTGATTTTTTAAAGTTATAAAAGTGAAAACATTTAAAAGAGCTTTTTTCAGTAAAGTGCAAATTATATTCTGGCTTTTAGAAAGCATTGGGGTTTTGAACCCTATTCATGTTAATTTCTGCTCGTTTTGAGTTTGGCTCGGTTATTTATTGTAATTTCTGTTTGTTTTGGGTTTCATTTATTTATTGGCTACTACTATTAGTATTACTGCGACTATTTACTACTGTGACTGTTTACGTATGTGACTACTTGCGACTACTTGCAACTGTAACTAATTGCAAATTGAACTACTTGTGACTGTGACTCCAGCTACTTGTGACTGTGACTGACTATTTGGAGCTGTTATTGCAGCTATATGCAACTTCGCTGCAACAAATAATTATGTGTGCAGTTATTTACGACTGTGACTGTAACTACTTGCGACTGTGACTGCGAATACTTGATACAGTAACTGTGACTACTTGCAACTGCGACTTATTCTGACTGCTATTGTGCCTGCGTCGAACTGTGACTGCGGCTACATGTGACATGAATATAGCCCCTATTATTGCTACTGCTACTGCTACGACTACTACTACAAAAAGCTTTTACTAACAATACTACTACTACTGCTACTACTACTACCATTATTACTGCTATTGCTACCACTACTATTGAACTAAATCAAAAGAGTTTAAGTACATCCAGGCTGTTGAAATGGTAGAGATGCAATATATCAGGGAAAGAATAGGTATCAAGTCAAAACTTCCAGGGAAAGATGAGGTGTATGTTAAATTAAATCGAAAGAAACTATATGCATCCGGTTTTGTCCTTAGGACATATCAGAGATATCTCGGGAATGGCTAAGGGCATTAAGTTAAAATTGTCTGGAAATGTTTACTTGGAAATTGAACTGTATCAGAACTAAAATGAAATAAATCCAAGGTTTTCAAAAGGGTGTATATTCGATATGTCAGAAAATGTTAAAGGAATTTAGTTAAAACTGTCATGGCATTTAGAGGGGAATTGTTGATAAATATTTTTCTCTACTCAAGCTTATGACATGAGGGGGGTTGCGGTTCGGTCCATCAGTTCTCATTCAGCATCCGCCAGTGAAGGTCACATATATTTTGTAAAGTATTAAAGATTGACACAATTTTGTAAAGGATTAAATCTTACGCAATTACCTGAATGCACTCAAATATCGGAGATTGCATTTTTTGACTGGATTGTTATTACTTGGTGACGTCACTGATTAGTTATTGTTACAATGCAAGCGGATAGAAGTGATTTGACAACGAACAGTCAGTTTCTACAAGAGATAAATTTTAAGCTGGATTTCCTGCCGGAATTGACATCAAAAATGAACGCGCTCCCGAAACTTGTGGAAAGTATAACTTCTGTCGAGGCACAGTTAGCACAAGTGAATGTTCAGCTAAAATCGAACGCAGAAGCTAACGAGAAACTGAAGAGTAAATTGATACTGGTTCGCCGAAATTTACAGTCAGCCACGCTTAGAGCTGACCGTTTAGAGGATGAGTTGCGGCGCAGCAATGTTATAATCTACAACTTTGAGGTGGTGGATCCGAGAAGGTATACCCTTAGTAAAGAGATTATAAAGGTTTTGAACGATGTAATTCCCAATTTGCGCCTCACCCGCAGTGACGTAAGAGACTCTTTCCGATTGAAGGCGGGTCCTATTGTGCTAAAGCTGAATTCGATTGATGTAAGAAATATGATTTTAAAGGGAAATCCACTTCTACCAAAATATGGACTTTCTGCTGAACCCAATTATAGCCCCACCCAGCGTGAAGCTAGAAATCACCTCAGAGTAGAAATGAATAAAGCTCTTTCTGAAGGTCATTCTGCCTATCGCGGGGGTGTCAAACTCTATGTGAACGATGTTATGTTTAAATATGATGAGCTATCGAATAAGGTTATAAAGGAGACTCCGCGCACTACGCAAAAAGTACAAAAGGCAAGAGCGCCTACTGCAGGCGCCATTAATAAGGGCAGCGAAGTTGTTATTCGAGGAAATGCGGAAGACAATTCGGGTGGCGATGCAATAATGTCGGATAGCGATGCAGAAACAGTAGTTGAAGTTGATGTGAATAACCCCGCACCTACTGGCAGTAAAACCTACCATAAAGACACTATTTTAGCGAGGTCTCCATTAAAGGGTAATGATAAGAAGACGCGAAAATTATCGGAAGTTATTAGTCCTGAAGAACAATCAAGGGGAAAGAGTTGGAATGTTTCCAGGTGAGTGTGGCCTACGGGTGGTTGGCCAAATAGAGTTAGTCGGTACGAGTCGAGGGGCCCCCGTGGAGGTACCCCCTATAGTAACAGATATCGTGACTATTACCGCATTACTCCGGAAGATTCAGATTTTGATGCAGCTAACACCGAAGAGTGACAGGTACGCAGTGACTAGGAAAAACCCGGCCATATACATAGAATAAGTTTAGTAACCTGGAACGTACAAGGTGTGAAAAAAAAAGTGAAACATATTAGTGAAGATTTAAAGTCAATCGATATTATAGGGTTAGTTGAAACATGGCATAGCGCAAGTGACCCTCCGATATTCGACGGTTTTAGTGTTGAGCATGTTGCGCGAAAGCCAGCTGGAAACATGCGCTGCTATGGAGGGATAACCGTGTTACTAAATAAAGCTTGTTTCCGAAGTTATCATAGAATTGCTAGTAATTCAGAGAACATTCTTTGGGTACGGTTGGGGTTAGTGAGAAATAAATGGATGACTTTAGGATCTGTGTATGTAGCACCTCAGAATAGTTCCTATAATAGAGAGGAAACATGGGATGTGTTAGCTGAAGAGTAAAGTAGACTAAGAAGGGATTTTACAGAGGATGTTTTTGTTGTTATGGAGGATTTTAACGCTTATACGGGTGCTTTAATAGAAATGGAGAGTGTTTCGTTCCGAGAAGTGCCTGACTTGGTTCCATCTGAGTATGGAATGCCTAGAAGTAGCAGAGATATGGATAGGAGGGTGAATTGTTGGGGGAGAAGGCTCTTGGAGCTCTTCTCGGAGAATGGTCTAAAAATTGGGAATGGGAGATTTGGAACTGATGGGGGAGTAGGAGAATTTACCTGTATGTCGGGAGCTCGTCCGAGTCTGATAGATTATGTGTTGGTTGAAAGTGGGCTTGTAGCTCAATCAGTTGATGTTGAGGCACTTCAGTCAGTTGGTTCAGACCACTGGCCAGTTAAACTAGAGTTGGATTTAGAGGTTGAAGGTAAGAGGAGCGGTATTGGAAAGAGGTATGAGACAGTCGGTCAAGAGAAGGTTAGAGTTCGAAAACCGTTAAAAAAAGATTGGAATAATAAAGAAATTGATAATATGAATGAGATAATAGTGAGACCGGAAGTAATGGATAGATTTTGGGGAAAAGTAATTTTTCACTTCGGGGCATGTTGTCTCGGACGGTACCTAGCCTCATGTGTAGATTATGTAGATTTGTTGATCAGGCACTAAAAATAAGAAAGGAACTATTGTGAAGAAGATTTGTTATGGTTTGGAATAAAAATGCTGAAGGGAGTTTTAATTTTGTTTTCCTGTTATATTTGATGTATAGTGTATATGGCCCTGTAGAAAGGCTTTGGAATACACGATTATTATTATTATTATTATTATTATTATTGTGTGTGTGACATTGTGTGTAATTATATGAGTTAGTTTTATAGTATTGTGTGCTTTTGTGTTGCAATTGTTATGTTATTTTATTTTTATTTGCTATGGGCTATGTTTAGTTATTGTTACATATGTTATTATCATGTTTTTTGACTTTATATGCAACTGTGTTTGTTTTTGCCATGGCCCAAAGAGGCTTTTGTTTTGCTATAAATATCTATATCTATAAATAGTAAACCAAACTCAGGGTTCATATAGGGAAAAGCCTAAAAAAATCTAAAAAAAAAACTCCATTCTCAATCAATGAACAAGACTATGTCAATTAAAAACGATCATGATTTTTTTTAAATTGTTTTCCACTAAAAGAAATTTAAAAAAAGCAAAGAGCTATTTTAATTCAAGGATGAACAAAAATAAAGTCAAATAATTTGTCTTGCTTAAAACAACGATAAATCACTATCAATGAGCAAATATAACCCAGAACGAACAGAAATAACAATAAATAACCAAGTCAAACTCAAAACGATGAGAAACTAACATAAAAAAGAAGTAAAGCTAACGCCCCCTGTGTCTTCTAAAGACCAGAGCATTATTTGCACTTCACTGAAAACAAAATGGATTTTAAACGTTTCCTATCGTATAACTTCAATAATTCAAAATTCATAAAGACTTTCAATAATGAATATAAGTATATATTAAAATACTAAACCACAATTATTGGGTTTTCTTCTGTAATCTTGATTTCGAGCGTTTTTAAATGTTCTTTTTTAAATATTATGAGAAGTTAAAACACAGAACTCGGAATAAACATCGTTTTTAGCAAAAAATAAATTATTTTCTGGTCTTAAGAAGGCAGAATAGGCCTAGAGGAATAAGGCGTTAGGCTATACCTCTTTGTCGTAAATTCTGCTCGTTTGGAGTTTGACTTGGTTATTTGTTGTAGTTACTAATCGTTTTGGATTTCATTTGTTTATTTGATAGCGATTTTTGGTAGGTTTACTCTTGAAAAATTGTTTGATTTTATTTCTGCTTATATGCATACAACTTGATATCTTTCTTAGAAAAAAAATTTTTTGGGGTATTTTTTTTAATTAATCCTATAAGAAACAATAAGTATCAAAGAAATGCCCACTCCTTAACCCCTAGATGCTAAACTCTTCTGACTTTTTGGGAGTTTCTAACTGGAATTATCAAAAAAAAATTACGCTCCCCCCCCCACCACCAAAAAAAATGAATGCTCTGTGATTCTGCCTGAAAGGTTTTATTGACAAAAAGAAATAGCGATTACGTTGCGTAACTGCCAATGGTAAGATTCAGCGCAATATTAGTTGAACTATTAGTTATATCACACATGAAAGCAATTCACACAATACGAGTTGCGTCTTCAGTAGTATGACATACTTGGAAACCGAATAAGTTTAAATTATTGAGCAATCCGATATCCTTATGAACTTTGAAGGTACTATAGTAGCTTAGTATAAGAGTGGCCCATTGTTTTTGCTGGAATTTGTCCGGATACAGATGGCGGTTTTATTACTTGCGGAGGTATGGGAAAGTTTCAAAAGCCATCCCATGCACTTATGTATGATTACATTAATACCAAGGCTTGTGTCACTGAAATTTCAGCAGTCAATGAGTGAACTTGTTTGACTGCATTCAACCTAACTCAGCGGATGAAATGTAATGCTTGTGACACTGTGAATACTCGTGAGTGCATGAAATAAATTTAATTAATAATTAGATAAGAAGGAGTTCCCTACATCCCATAATTTTTGGCCAGCGATTTCTATTTTTAAGAAAATTAACTGAAATTTTTTTTTCAAAAACTTTTACCAAGCATACAAATACCAAAAACCAGCATCAATATATAAATGAAACCCAAAACAAGAAGAAAAATAAATAACAGAGTCCAACTCAAAAGGAGCAGAAATTAGTATGAGTTCTAAACCTCATGTTCTAAAAGCATTTGGGTCAGTTCTAAAAGCATGAGGTTCTAAACCTAATGCTTTCTAAAAGCCAGAATATGATTTATACTTTACTGAAAAAAATCCAAATGAATCTACTGAAAAAAAAACATTGTCAGTTTAATATACAGATACAGATATTTATTCCTTTAAAACGTAATTAATTTTTGATATCAAAGTTATAAAAGTAAACATTTAAAAGAATTTTTTCCGTTAAGTACAAATTCTATTCTGGCTTTAGGAAGCACAGGGTTTAGAACCCTACTCATATTAATCTCTGCTCGTTTTGAGTTTGACTCGGTTTTTTTTTTAATTTTGACTGATTTGGGTTTCACTTATTTAATGATACTGGTTTGCGGTAGTTATATGCTTGGTAGATTATTTGATTTTGATTTTGTTCATTTTTGTTTAATGGAGTTCTTTACTTTTTTTGGAAAAACTTATTTTGTGGAAAAAGTTTTTTTAATTAATTTCTGTTCGTTTTATATTGACATAGTCTTTTTCAGGAAGAAAAACTGAGCCTCTTCTAAAGTTAAACAACCATCCCTTCCATAAAAACCTTAAATACCTCTTGGGCATGACTTACAACCATTGGCCCTAATTTCTAGGGTTTGTTGCAACCCATAAAGCCTTGCTATATGATATTTAGACTATTTTGAATAGAATGGCTATCTAAGAATTTCTATTAGATAAATTTCGGAACAATACGAAGTGTGGGGGGGGGATCAGCTGCCCTCGGATCCCTTTGACTCTTAAAAGGATTACTAGAGCGTCTGATTACTAATCCAATGAACCCCCTTCGAAGTTCATATGACCACGCTTTCTATAAAAAACATTATATGTCCCCAGGGCATAACTTACAACCCTTTCCCTGAGGGCTGAGGGGATTTCTTATACTCAAAAACATAATTTCCAGACCTTTATGATACACTGAACAAAATGGCTTTCTCAAAATTTCGATTGTAAGTGTTTGAGAAAATGATAAGCATGGAGAGGGGGGGGGTATATGCCCTCTGATCACTTTTGACTAATACAAAAGGCACTAGTCCTCTCATTTTCTTATCAAATGAGCCCTTTTTGAAGCTTCTTCGACAAAAACTTCTATAAAAACCTTATATGCCCCAAGGGCATAAGTTAGGACTCTTGTTCTTGCCGCTATGGGGGGAGGGTATTTATCTTCGAAGACATAATTTCCAGACCTTTAAACTACGTTGAACCAAATGGTCTTATCAAAATGTTGATCGGAAAAGTTTGGGGAAATAATGGGCTTGGGGTGGGTGTGATTCTTTCTCCGATTACTTTCGAATATTAAAAAGGACAATAGCCCTCTTAATTTCCAATCCAATGACCCCTTTTTAAGTTTTTACGACAACGCTTTCTATAAAAATATTATATGCCCCCAGGGCAAAACTTGAAACCTTAGTCCAGAGGGCTTTGGGGGGAGGGTGGTCAAACTCAAAACCATAACTTCCGGACCCTTCAACTACCTTCGACAAAATGGCTATATAAAAATGCTGATCAGAAGTATTTGGGGAAATGATGGACGTGGGGGGGGGGGCATTTGCACTCCAATCACTTTTAACTATTAATAAGGACACTAGCCAGCTCAATTCCAAATGGAATGAGCCCTTTTTGAAGTTTCTACGACAACACATTCAATAAAGACCTTATATGCCCCCAGGGCATATGTTACAACCTTAGCCCTGAGGGCTCTGGGGCAGTGTCATCCTCAAAGACCTAATTTCCAGAACTTTCGACTACGTTGAACGAAATGGCTGTCTGAAAATTTCGATTGGATGTGTCTGGGGAAATGGTGGGCGCTAGAGGGGGGCTAGTTACCCTCTAATCAGTTTCGACTATTAAATAGGGTACTAGTCCTCTTAATTTCCAATTGAATGAGCCCCTTTTGAAGTTTACATAAAAACGCTATCTATAAAAACCTTACATGCCCCAAGGGCATAGAGGGGGTTAGTTGCTCTTGATTCACTTTCGACTACTAAAAAGGGCACTAGTTCTTTTAATTTCCGATCAAACAAGCCCTTTTTGAAGTTTCTACGACACAACCTTTTATTAAAACCTTATATGCCCCCAGGGCATAACTTACAGCCTGGCCCTGATGGCTCTGAGTGGGTTATCATCCTCAAAGACCTATTTTCCAGAACTTTCATTTACGTTGAACAAAATTGATATCTAAAAATTTTGATTGGATGTGTTTGGGGAAATAATGGACGTGAGAGGGGGGTTAGTTGTTCTCCATTCACTTTTTACTATTAAAAAGGGCACTAGCCCTTTCAATTTCCAATCGAATGAGCCCTTTTTGAAGTTTCTACCACACTTTTTTGTGGTAAAGCTTTCTAATTTAGTTAATTATTAATTGAATAAAAATATATTACGACGCAAAAACAAAGTTTCAAAATACCACTTTCTAAGATAAAGATACAAATCGTGGAATGTGTGGGCTTGGAGGGAACTTGCTCAATAACCAATTTCCTGGCTAAATGCGTCAATGTACCGGAAGGACGTGGTTAGTTTTTCATACATATACCCCGATTTTTGAGACTGAAGGCAGACTTTTTGACTTGCAGGGTGAACCTCTGCCCGTTTATTTTCTCATTAGAAATACCTTGGATTTTTGTCTTATCATTGTAAGTGCCTAAGTATCTTATTATATATTATTGTAGTTTCTGAGACTTGTGGTCTACTTGGGACAACCAGTCCCAGTAGAATATCTATATCTGTAATTATTGTGTGTAAATTGAATAAAAGTATTGTATGTTAGACAACCTCTCTACGATCTACCTTTAGCCCCTCAAACATACCCAGTCGGTACGCCTCATTAGTTCGGTCATAGCCTAAGGCACGCTACCAAAGTTTAATTACCTTAGGGCTAGAGTTTATTCTCCCCTATAAAGGGAGAATAAAGGCATCTACGGCTACAACCCCCAAATATAATAAAAAACACATCACAACATCAGATGGCCCCTGAAAAAACTGGGTAAAGTAGACTAGATAAAAATAGTATATTGAAATAAGATGGCTTTACTAGAGTAGAAACTGACTTCCCTATAAACAGTACTTGAAATCGCAAACATTATATTAGAATACGCGGGAAATCCAGACACAGATGACTTTATCGAAAAATTAAAAATTTTCGACGAACAAATTGAATCGTTTGAGGATAAGGTCAAAGAGCAATGCGTTACAACCAGATTAAAGGGGAGCACCCTAAAATATTTTATAGCATTTAAGGAAAAAGATCCCAAGGACATCAGTACTCTAATTGAATCTTTTAAGACAAGTTTCATTGAGACAAGCTTCTCCGAGGGGCTAAGAACAGAGGTAGTCACATTCAATACCTCAACTAGTATCAGGTAATATGCCGACAAAATTTGTAGATCCGTGTGTTTACAATTAGAGAAAGGCGGAAATGACGAGACAGTACAGAAAGTACAACTACTTACTTTTACCAAAGGGTTACCAAAAAAGTTATTAAGACTAATATTATCGCGGAAACCTGAAAATTTAGAGCAGGCTATAATACTAGTCAAAACAGAGGTAAAAATTGACGAAGCTATGAAAAAGTTTGACCAGATGTCAATAAATAACACAGGAGCCCAAGAAAGTATAAAATATGAAAGGGGACAGAAAAGGGTGAGCTTTGAGGAGCCAAATCGTGAACCAGAAAGGTGCGACGGAGGCCAAGGGTCGCCGTCTAGGGAAATAGCTGACATATTCCACCACCTTGAGATATTAGCAGCTAATAACTCTAGGAAATATGGGAACCCTCCCCCACCAAAGACAGATAGTTGGGGAACCAACAAGGACAGATCAAAAATATTTAGAAGTAAACAGGAAACAAACAAACAATTTAAGAAATTTTTTTATTGCGATTATTGTAGCAAGCCAAACCACTAAGCAGCAGATTGCTTGCATAGAATACGTAAAGATGGCCAGACGTACATGACAAGACACCAATTCAGAACGCAGGGGGACAGAAATTTAGGAAGGCATGGAACAAATAATACTTGGCAAACACCTAATAATATTCCTGAATTTAGGCTTAGAAGGCATACGGTTAGCAGTACCCAGGGTCAAAGTAGCAACGCTAAAGTAAACTAGGATAACCCCATAAATTTTAGGAAAAACAGCTGGCATTTAAACGGAGATACCAGCCTTTAAGGGTCGACAGAGCTATTTCCTTACAAAGACCCCTATATAGTTTAGAATGTTGGGATACAAATGCAAATAATAATAATCTACCGATTCTGCGTTGTTTTAAAATTGAGTTTTTTCAAAATTTACCATGTTTACTAGATACAGGAGCATCCAAATCATTAATTCGTGAGGATGTTTTTAAGAGATTGCCTCCTAGTGTCAAAAATCAAATAAGCAGATGCCAGAATACCCTGACATCAGTGATAGGCCAAAGGCTGACAATTTCGGGAGAATGTCCATTAGAATTTAGTATAGGTGATAAAGAAATGACGGTAACAGCGATAATATATAAGCAGCTATCATTTCCTTGTATTCTAGCAGTACATGCCATCAGAAAATATGGGATCGTATGGGAACCCATATCCGATACAATAACCATAAACCAGGCAAATGAAAATAATAGGCAAATTTGCGTAACAACAGATAACGAAAGTGAAGATTCGAATTATAACCTAAAAATAAGCGGAAAAATCACCATAACGGGGGAACGACAGCTCAAGTTCTAGCGACATTAAATACAAAAGAAGGCAAGGTTAAAACAATGGATGCCATGATAAGAGGGTACACCATAAAAGAATACCCAATAATTTTCGTTGAAAATCAAGTTATAAAAATTGAAAATGGTATAACCTACTTAAATCTATCAAATCTAAGTAATAATAAAGTAATACTGAACCAGGTAGAACTTATATCAGTAGAAAATATTTAAAATTCGGAAATAAAATCTCTAAACAGTCCAGAATTAAGCGCAAACTTAATTAGCCACGAACATTTATCCTCATTAAAGCCGCAACCACAAAATGCAAACCGCAAGACACAAGAAAAGTATGGAATTTCGAAAACGGATTTTTTGCAACAATTTGATTTAAAACATTTACCGGAAAACGTAAAAACCAGGGTGGAAAATATTCTTTGGGATTTTAAATGGACTTTTGCAAGACACAAAGCGGATTACGGATTAAATCACTTAATCACGCACAAGATATCCACAGAGGGCCCTCCAATCAAAAAATCACCGTATAAAACACCTTATCATTTAAAACCATGGCCAGAAAGCCAAATAAGAGAAAGGGAAGATCAGGGAATAATTAAAGAAAGTGTAAGTGATTGGTGCTTTCCACTAGTAATAGTCAGGAAAAAAGATACCACCTGGAGATTATGTATAGACTGTAGATCACTAAATGCCGTCACGGTTAAGGACGTGAGGAAGCTATCAAGAATTGATACGATTTTAGATTCGTTAGGGGGTTCAAAATATTACACTAGTTTTGATTTAATAGCAGTATATTGGCAAATTGCTTTAGATGCAGAAACAAAGCATAAGGCTACAGTAATCTTAGACGATGGGAGAACGTTTACATTTGAACGTATGCCTTTTGGCTTATCATTTAGTCCAAATTGTTTTAGTCGACTAATGAATTTGGTGTTAAAAGATAACGAACCAGGAAGGAAAAAAGATACCTTGGCTTATTTAGATGATGTAATTGTGTTTAATGAAAACTTGGAAGACCACTTGGTCGGACTTAGAAAAATACTGGAAAAGCTTGAAAAAGCAGGCTTAAACTTAAAACCAGAAAAGTTAAAAATAGTAGTACCAAAACTGGGTTTTCTTGGACACCAGATAAACCAATGTTCTATTTTACTAAACCCACAAAAGTTTACAGTCATAAAAAATTTACAGCCTCCGAATGATAAAAAAAGCTGCAGATCAAATTGTGGTTTCTTAAGCTATCTCAGACGATACCTTGAAAATTATACCACAATACCACAACCTTTGACAAACCTTTTTAAAAAATCAGGTAAATTCGAATGTCCAGAGGACGCAAAACAAGCGCCAAATGAAATAAAAAGGCAACTATTACTGGCACCAATACTTAAATTACCAGATTTGTCACAAGACTTCTGTTTGCAAACAGATGCTTCGGGGTACGGTATAGGGGTCATATTATTAAACATAAATTCTGAAGGAGTAGAATCAATAGTCCAATACGCGAGCAGGTCACTGTCGGAGGCAGAACAAAAAACACTCGACAGTTGAAAGGGAGTGTTTGGCAGTTGTAGTTCTTACAGAATAATTTTGACAATTTTTACTTGGGAAAAAACTTATTTTACGCGTAGACCAAAATTCATTAGTTTGGCTACATACGACGCAAAATACTTCGGCCCGGCTGACACGGTGGATACTACGTCTACAAGCGTAGGCCTTGTAGCTACTTGTGCTGCTGACAAAGGAACTTGTTGCTGTTCCTTTGGTTTCTTTACTGCTCTCCATAATTTTTCTCTAGACGAAGGTTTTCTTGACGATGGCCCAGGTTTAGCTATATCGGTTTCTGTAGAAGAATTTTCAGTGTCACATTCTGTTAGCTCGCGTCTGTTAGATGGCGTTTGTTCCAAAAGCCATTTTTGCATAAAGACTGTAGGTGAGTCTAATGAATTAAAATCAGATAATTCATTGGCTCCTTCCAATTTTTCTTCCTCTATGAATTTTATCCTTGGTTTATCACATTTTAAACCCTTATGTTGTGTTTGATTTTCTTCATCGCTAGTTTCCGATGAGTATTGAAAATTTCCCTTTTTCTCTTGTTTATTGTGTAGAGTTTGTAGCCAAGATTGGGCTAAATACTCCTTCCAATCCTCCCAACTTTTGTGGTCATTAAAAGGTCATAAAATTCATATGGTCTTCTGATATATACTGGTGAAATCGTGTCTTCTATTTCTTCTTCCCAATATATATATAAAGGGCCGTACAAACCTTTTACCAGACTATTTGTCACGAAATCCAGATACGAAAGGAAATTTGGTAATAACCATCCATAACGAACTGGAAGGGGTAGAAATACTGTCTAATGAAAATATTTCGAAGCATTAAGATAAAGATGATTTTTGTTTAGCAATGAAATCCTTTTTATCAAAAGGAACGGAACTGCCAGAGTGCTTTAAACATTTTTGAAAGGACTTAGATCATTTCGATCTTGACGAAAGTAAAAATCTTTTGATAAGATATCATAGACCATCGCAAGAATATAGAAAAAATGACTTTAAAATTATTCCAGTAATTCCAAAATCTCTGGAAGGAGATATTTTACAGATGGCACATGCAACAATTGACTGTCTTATGGGAGAAGCAAAAACTATGGGGAGACTGAAAGGAAATTTTTATTTTCCAAAAATGTACTCAAAAGTAAAAGCTTTTATACAAAGCTGCCAAGAGTGCGCCAAACAAAAGTCGCCACCAAGGACCCCTAGGGCTGAATTAGGTCAATACCCCACCCCTTCAGGGGTAGGGAAATTAATGTCAATAGATATTTGGGGAACAGGAGGAAGTTTACCAGTTTCCAGGAAAGGAAACAGGTGCGTACTAACCGTAGTCGACCATTTTAATTCATATTTATACGCTTTTCCAATTAAAGACGAAAAGACAAAACCATTGCGAAAGTTTTGGTCAATCAGCTATTTCTGGAAAACAGGATTTTCCCTAGAGTTTTACTTAGCGACAATGGGCCATGTTTTAGAGCCAAATTATTAGACGAAATTACAGAATATCTGGATGTTAAACGATGGTTTACCTCGTCTTACATGGCAGCAGCTAATGGGAAGGTTGAAAGTAAGCATAGGGAATTCGCCTACATGCTGGGAATACAGGCAAGAGAGGAAAATGAAAATTGGGATGAACATTTAACATTTGTAGTGTTTGCAATAAATACGGCTTTTTTGCGTACCTTAAAAGAAACGCCATTTTTTTTGCAACATATAAGAGATCCCAGAATTTGTTTAGATGAAATACAAAATGACAGAATATATTACAACCTAGACCAATATAAGGAAGAGATGGTGATGCAAATGAAAAAAGCTATGGAACAAGTTAAAGACAATCTGGAAGATGCGAAAACAGAACAAAAAGAAAAATATGACAGAACAAGCAAAAATAAAACAAGTTACTGTTTAGGAGATTTGGTGTATGTTTACAAAACGAATCTGGAAGGACCAAAAAGTTAAAACCGAAATGGGATGGACCCTACCGGATTATAAAAATTCTACCAAATAACTTAACATATGTTCTAAAGCATCAGTATAAGGAAAAGGAAGAAGTAGTTCACCATAATAGAATGAAAAAGGCATATTTTTCAAAACAGTGGAAAACAGAGCCTATACTTTCAGAAGAAGAAATAGAAGACACGATTTCACCAGTATATATCAGAAGACCATATGAATTTTATGACCTTTTAATGACCACAAAAGTTGGGAGGATTGGAAGGAGTATTTAGCCCAATCTTGGCTACAAACTCTACACAATAAACAAGAGAAAAAGGGAAATTTTCAATACTCATCGGAAACTCGCAATGAAGAAAATCAAACACAACATAAGGGTTTAAAATGTGATAAACCAAGGATAAATTTACACATGAAGAAAAATTGGAAGGAACCAATGAATTATCTGATTTTTATTCATTAGACTCACCTAAAGTCTTAACGCAAAAATGGCTTTTGAAACAGTCGCCCTCTAACAGACGTGACCGAACAGAATTTGACACTGAAAATTCTTCTACAGAAACCGATATAGCTAAACCTGGGCCATCGTCAAGAAAACCTTCTTCTAGAGAAAAATTATGGAGAGCAGTAAAGAAACCAAAGGAACAGCAACAAGTTCCTTTGTCAGCAGCACAAGTAGCTAAAACACTTATGAAAAAGGCCAAACATCAAGAGAAGCAAAGATTAAAGATATTTGACGAGGCAACAAAACAGCACTCGGACTCAGAGCCTTGTAAACCACACTATAGAGACCATGGAAAAACTTGCAAATATTATAAAGAAGAAAAGCAAAAATTTTGGGTCCAAAACTCGGACCAGGAAACGGAGAAAGGCCGAACAAGCGTAGCCTCGAGCAGATTAATATTTGAATAAAACGATTGCAACGGAAGAAAAAAAATAATAAATAAAAATGAAACCTTTAAAAAGCCTCTAGAGAAATATCTATATTTTATTTTTAATCGGTATATAAATAACATCAAGTTTTCCTTCAAATATATATCGCCAGTAAAAATTATTACCGTCACGTTCTATCGCTAAATTAATAGCTCCGATCTGAAGTGACATCATAGGTTCCTGCAAAATTTTTGAATCCGATATGAGAAAAGACTTCGCGAACGGTGTAATGTCAAGACTTGTAAAAACGAATTAGGCTTCGTTTCATAAAAGAAATTAATAAGGTTACGTAATTTTTAAATAGGTGTTGTGAAACTAATTAAATTATACAAATTTATAATTAGAATTAAAAGGCGGTTCCTTTGATATGTATATTGGAAAAATATATTTTGGGGGGATAATCAAAAAAACAAAACGAATGAGGTTAGTCTACTAAAATAGGGTCATTGGAAGCTAGCAAATTTGGAGTTGAGCTCAATCACTGCTGGTCTCTCGTTGTTAAGTAAATGCGAAGCGTCTACTAACCTTTGACTCTCTGAGGTGACACTTTCAGTCGAATTGGAAAAAAATTATTTGGAAGAAATTTAAAAATAATTATAATGGGAAAGGCAGCGAGAGTTTACATGAATCGCGACATGTACAAGCTAGCTGTAATCTTGTTATAAATAGTAAAAGATATAATAAATTAAACACTTACCAATAAGGACGGTGTATATAAACAAGAAGCCGTAGATAAAATGGGTCACAATTTTAAAAGTAGAACATCATGTAAAAGAAAGTTTTCTCAGGTATAACTAATTTCACGTATTAGAAGAATTCAAAACACACCATTAATAGACATAACAGGGCGAGGACATTGCAGGTGAAAAACACCAATGACAGGACCGTTTGCTTTTGAAAACAAAAACTGCTAAGCGTCAGGTCATTGGGGGGGATCCACCAAACTAACCAAATGGATATTAGAATCGGTCAAACTGGAGAAAGTTGGGGCTGAATGTTCGGGTAAAATTCGTCATGCTAAAATAAATAGCAGCGAATATTTTACCCGGGCACTAAACCCATAAACTGGTAGAACAAGGTAATAGTCAAAATATCACGAAAGGGAAAAATTGCACTCAGTGAATATATAAACCCTAGGCGCAAATAAAACTGAGGATAATACCAGACCCAAAATATGAAAGATTATTGGGAAACCACAATACATAACCCCTATCTCTAAACAAATTTTGGCACGATATAGGCACTAATTTTTGGGAAAATACCACGGACAAGGAATATGCGTCTGCGATGAAAAACCACACAATTTTGTGGGAATCAGGATATCATTAAAACGTACATTTTTATGAATAAATGAGAACTAGCAAATGCGGGTCAAAACTTCAATAAAAATGTTCTTAAATCCGCTGGAAAAAAATACAGATTGAAAAATTAAGACCCCCCCCCTCTGAAAAATATGGAGATAATGAATTTGACCATAGAAGGGCAATCAGCATAAAAACTTGTTAAGGGTTTTTGAAAAATACGTGAAACATATAAATATAGGCTTAGGAAAGACATATTTTACTGAAAAAGCGGGAAAAGACTTGAAAAAAACCCTTAGGCTCCATTGAAATAACGAATCAAAAAAAAGAGAAGGGTTCAAGTTGAAAATATAGCCAGACGAAATTAAAAGGAAAATAAACTGAATGAAGTCAGTTAAACCATGTTATACGCACTTATTGAACTTGCTGAACGAAACTAGTACGAAAAATGTACTAAATAAGTACAAAATGAGTAGCATTAATACTACAGAGCTGTGTGCCATTATTACTGTGTGTTATGTGTGTTACAAATTACTCTGTGCCATGAAGGGTATTTTTTTTCTGCAGAAGGGCCACTTTTCTGAAAAAAGAATAGCCCAAGAGAAAATGGTGGCCGCAAATCAAAAAGTGTTGCAATACTATAAATTATTAATTATTTTGTGTGCAGGTTCATAATAGTCCTTTTAGCGGTAGCCATGACAAGAAGACATGGAAACGTTATAAGGAGCTACCAGAAGGCAGTCATGGTAAGCGAACCTTCAGAGTACAGGCAAAGTCATTTGATAATGGCATAACAGGTATAAGGGGAACAGCAAAATATTTTAGCTTATCAGATATAAGCAGTAAATGAAGTCTTGACCCAAAAAGAAATTTAAGCTGAAAAAAAGAGACATTACAGACACAAATTCTATAAAACTGTCTAAAGTACTTAGAAATTCGAAAAGAATTGAAAATCTCAAAATTCTGAATAAACAAACAGGCTTATAAGCTAATGACAGTTAATGACACAAGTGGGTTCGAAATAGAACCAAAGTTTTAAAACAAAATGTATATAGTCGTACATGGGAAAAGTTATATGGTTGTAACAAATGTTATTGAGAAAATATCTACTGTTATAAATATATTTCGAAAACCTATTATAAACAGAGAATTGTATCAAAAATTTTTTTTATAGAAATGTAAATAGAAAAGTTATGTTATATGAAATATTGCCAAGCCCTTATATAGAGGCTAATCACATTTATCAGTTATAGAGCAAAAATCTATTTATTGGAGTTGTTTTCGTTTTGTAAATATTTTAATTAC